>NC_139942.1:47706322-47746322 GCF_963454915.1 Gymnoscopelus microlampas | reverse complement strand
TAAGCAGATTCTCACATGAACTCACATAACCAAGTTGAACCAACCCATATTTCCTTACAGCATTGCAGTTTTCCAAGACACGGTAGGTTGTTTGCGACTGCAGACAGACAGACAGACAGACAGACAGACAGACAGACAGACAGACAGAGATTCTGGGTGAGGTGCATTCTGTTGCACATATTAGTTCAAGATGTAACAGTATAGTAGTATAATAGTTTTTACCAAATTATTTAACTATTTCTGTTTTCTTTTTAACCCTTTTTTCACACAATTTAGTCGTTATGCCAATCGATTCCTCCCCACGCAAATGTCTGTGTTGTCACTGCTATTGTATCCTATAGCCTGGGATCAATACAATTTTCGGGTTTCTGTTCCGGTCAGAGGGGAAATAACCAAATAACCGTGCATCTCCAAAATGATTCCCCTAGTTTAAAACTTGTTTAGTTTGGTATAATCGTTTTGTTTCTTTTAATATAATAATCGTTTGGTATGTCCATCTTTTATTCTAACTCGTAGCGCGACTAGTGAGACTAAACTAATTGATTTGCATTATGTGGGGAACAAAAACAATGCAAAGCAAACCGGAACCAACCACCGGAACCACAATTCTTTTTTTTTCCTTTTTTCTAAACCGGATCACACGGCTCAGTTTAGAATGAATACCAGGCTTTCCTCCAAGGTGGAAAGTCTGGAGACGTGAGGTTAACTGTATCCTGACTCACCTGCCAGTGAGGAGCCCCCACCGGGAGGACGTACGTAGAGCCTTCATGCTACTCCTCCCGCCCAACACTCCCTGCTGACAGGTGCCGCCCAAGGCCGTAGGAATATGTGCAGTGACAATTTTCACCCTCCCCTCCCGGCTTCCCTCCCCCCACAAACACAGGCCATTTGCGTTCTTGTAGACCAGGGGTCTTCAACGTTTTCAGGCCAAGGACCCCCTCTCTAAGAGAGAGATGGAGCAGGGACCCCCACTAAATATTGCATACATTTGTGTTGCAGATTAAAGCTTTTCATAGATGTTGGTTTCATGTTAATGTGTATTTTCAGACATTTAACCACTTAAACCATCAACAGTAAGTAAACTTTCACTCTGTACTTAGTCTGCTCTTTTCCCCCCTCTCTTTGCCGAAAATAGCAGATCTACAAGCTCACAACGCCTCGCGCTGCGAGGCGTTGTGAGCTTGTAGATCGTCTATTTTCGGCCAAAGTTCCCCTCAGAATAGGGATGCTAGGGTTCAAGTGGTTAATGTAAAAACAAAAATCCTATCACACAAAGATTGGGCGGACCCCCTGTAGTAACTCTGAGGACCCCCTAGGGGTCCCGGACCCCCTGTTGAAGACCTGGTGTAGACTATTTAACCAATGACAAGTATTAACAAGAGCTTGTGACTAAATAACAGTCATCCCCTTCCATTTCTTGAAAAGCAATGCTTTTGGACATACAAGGTTTCCACTTGACAGTGATGATAATGATCTCTATAACCACAAGATTAATATGAACATTTCTCTCCTGATTACAGGTGGATTGACTTGGTAAGCTGTAATTCTGTAAGGCAGAAAGTTGGATGAATGAGAGACACGAGTCCTCACACATTCATCCTGTACAACAAGACTGTTGACAACTTGGCCAGAGAATCAACTTGGCAGAACGTCCAGGCAGAAAAGCTGTTTTTTGGCAGAGGCTGCACGCTCTCAGATTCACAATAAAGAACTCACTTTGCTCCTTATATTACGCTGAAGAGTGTGAAATCAATATACGGTACATACACATCCATACCACCATTCCATATTTCGGGCACGAAAATGCTAAAATGTTCAAAAGATTTAGGTTTTTCATGTTAATGACCCCTAAATTGGCCACAGGCCCCCATCTGAAATTATTTTCTGACAGGGACCCTCCAAAGAGAACATTAGTGTTTAAAAAGAATCTTCAAAATTGCTATATATGTTTTGAGCTATTTAAAAAAAACAAAAAATTATATTTTTGAATATCCAAAGAATAAAATATTAACACATTTTGCTGGGGACTCCTGGGGCCCCCTCAAGGACCCCTGCGCAGGTCCCCGGACCCCACCGTGAGAACCACAGCTATAGAACAATATTATTGATGAAGTCTTCCGCATCCTCCTCTAGTTGTTGTTGTGTTGTACTCATCAGAGGGGGCGGAGCCTCAGCCTCCTCCAATAGCCTCTTCTCCAGAGCCGTGTCCTGGGGGCTAAGCTCCTCCCCTTTGGTGAGCACATACAGGAAGTACTGGAAGCCGTCTCCGTAGCTGTGGTGAGCGATGGACCAGTCGTACTGGCGGCGAGCGTACAGGCGCTTCCTGAAGTGAGGCTGAGCGAAGGTGACGGACAGGAAACGACCTCCCGGCTTCAACACGCGACTGATCTGAGAGAGGACACAAAAAGACAGGAGGACAACGTTAGGAGGGACATTTTAAACATTATTATCATCGTCGTCATCAATCAATCAATTTTAGATTTTTTTTCCACTGTATGCTTGACATAACACCACCTCCACCTCACCTCAGGTGACCTTGTTCCATATAAATTCAACAGAAACATGGGGGAAAATGAATTATACTATACTGGCACCAAAATGTGGAGTGCCCTACCAACAGCTACAAACGCCTCGCCTGATTATCAGACTGAAGCTGCGTGGAGCTTCAGTCTGACATTGGCTCCATGTGTAGGCGATAACAAGGGGGAGGGGATTAGAATTTCCCTAAACCAATCACAAGAGATCCACGGATCCGCCTACACGTGACGTCATCGCACAGCATGAGGACGGCCCGTGCCGCTGATTGGCTTGTCGTTAGACCCACCCCCACCTCCGACTCTCATTGGGCAAATACCTTTTTGTACAGAATAAATCCTAGGTTCACATTACAACACCAGACCAAGAGAGGCAGTGTCCACTCAGAGAGTGGGCGGGGTCTATGGTCTGGAACCAGGCTAACAAACGCCATTCACCAACCAAATTTAAAACTAATCTCTGGCTTGTATCTTACTTTGTATCTTACTTATATGTTGCTTGTGTCTTTGCTTGTATCTTACTTGCATCTTTACTTGTATCTTTGCTTGTATCTTACTTATATCTTTCCTTGTATCTTACTTATATCTTTCCTTGTATCTTACTTGTATCTTACTTATATCTTTCCTTGTATCTTACTTGTATCTTCCTTGTATCTTCCTTGTATCTTACGTATATCTTTCCTTGTATCTTACTTATATCTTTGCTTGTATCTTTGCTTCTATCTTTCCTTGTATCTTACTTGTATCTTACTTGTATCTTACTTATAACTTTGCTTGTATCTTACTTATATCTTTCCTTGTATCTTACTTGTATCTTACTTGTATCTTACTTGTATCTTACTTATAACTTTGCTTGTATCTTTGCTTCTATCTTTCCTTGTATGTTACTTGTATCTTTCCTTGTATCTTACTTGTATCTTACTTATATCTTTCCTTGTATCTTACTTATATCTTTCCTTGTATCTTACTTATATCTTTCCTAGTATCTTACTTGTATCTTTACTTGTATCATTGATTGTATCTTGCCTACAGTTACTAGTGAGAACAGCATTGCGTCACGGTGAACCACCGGAGTCCTTTAGTTGTGTTCTCGTCGGTCCCCGGCGCTGGCTGGCTTCTGAATATACTCCTCGCTCAGCGGTGTCGCGCGGCGAGAACAGCAGACCTACAAGGTCACAACGTGTTGCGGACGTGGCGCTTTGTAAACTTAAACATTGTGTGACGGAAGCATGAATTGGGCTCTAGCCGTACAGCTGCGTGGGGTCGTCTTGTCACATGGCGTGACACTGCACTAACAATCAGCCTTCTGCTGTATGAATAATTATAGCTGTGTGTGTGTGTGTGTGTGTGTGTGTGTGTGTGTGTGTGTGTGTGTGTGTGTGTGTGTGTGTGTGTGTGTGTGTGTGTGTGTGTGTGTGTGTGTGTGTGTGTGTGTGTGTGTGTGTGTGTGTGTGTGTGTGCGCGTGTGTGAGATGCACACGTGCAGAAAGCATACGGTATGCATGAGAGGAGCCGCTGGCTGCAGCCTGCATTAATGCATACACACATGCACATGGCGCAGGAAAATACACACACGTGCACATGTGGGTGTTTCTGTGGGTGGAAAGGGTTTTTTTTTGGGAGCAGGGGGAAAGTTGAGGGGGACTTTTCTTTTTTTTTTTTTACCGGAAAAAGCCCACAAGACAGCAACGACCTGTACAAGAAATTACCTTGACAGACAGACAGACAGACAGACAGACAGACAGACAGACAGACAGACAGACAGACAGACAGGCGAAGAATAAGCTCACAACGTGACGCACTGCGACGCATTGTGAGCTATCATAATAACATTGTTAACCTATTCTTTGAGATATTGGTGTAGAGGGGGAACAAGGAGTGGGGCCATGGATATACCCCATGGGGGACCCTGGTCAATGAAGTATATAGTGAAGTATATGTAAAAAAATACTTCTGGTATTTTCCGCTACTTTTGATATAAAGTATGGCGCAGTGTTTCTCAAAGTGGGGTCCAGGGACCCTCAGGGTTCCTTGTGGGGGTTCCAAATGGACCCTTACAGGTCTGTATACAAATGGAACCGAATGGACACCTTACAGGTCTATTTGGTTCCATTTGTACACTCTCTGAGTTATAGGATGTCCTTGAAATTAGACTGTAGAAGGAGAATAGGGTTGAAGTGGTTAAAAAAGCTTCCTCACATAGTTAACATGTGAACTGAAGCCTTCATAATATTCTATATGTCGGATGGAAACCTCATATCTCCAAAACTGTTACTTTTCAGGTTTCAAATTCAAAAGTAGCAAAAGCAGCAGATCTACAAGCTCAAAACGCGTCACTTGTGGATCTGCAACTGTTGATGCTTTTGTGTGACGCAATAGTGTGATGAAGTAGTGGCGCTAATTTACGAAAAAAACACAAAAAGGTAGAATATGGAGATAGGAGGTTTCTGCCCGACAGACAGTATCTCTGTGGAGAGGGAGGGGTGGGGGTGGGTATGAAAATGTGTCCCGCAGCCGAGTTCACGTGTAATAATATCAACGAAAGCTTTTTCTAAAACAGCAGTGTCACATGGGCCGGGGCGGAGGTGGTGCGCGGGGGGCTGCGACTGAACGCAACGCAGGCGTTCTGCCAGGAGGGGGACCCTCGGAGAACAGGGGGGGTGGGACGCTCCGAGGCGCCAGCAAGCACATGTATCCCGCTCTCCTCCTCTCCACTCACATGATTCATCTCCACCGGCGAGCTAGCCAGGATATGAATTATTCACCCTCCACTGTGACAAGAAAGGAGAGCTGAAGGAACTGGAAGAGTGGTGGTGGTGGTTGGATTATATGGGGTAAATTAAGGAGGAAAACGGCCAGAGGAAAGAGAGGCATGCAGGGAGGGAACAGTTGACGCTGGGTTGGCGTCAGATTGGACAGAACAGGCAGAGAGGTCGGAGACGTATGCCAGGGTTGGACGTGTGACACACATGATTTCCTCACACTTAGGGAGAAGCGGCATGCCTATGATGTCTTTAAGAGTGGTTTTGCTAAGATTTCTTTTTTCTTTTGTCCTAAAAATTCACCTTTGTGTGTTGTACACCTAGTTCACACCCACTGTATTTAGACGAAAACCATTAGGCCACGGTTACTCCTATGAGAGTGTACAAATGGATTGATTGATTGCTTGATTGATTGAATACTTTAAATGGGACCAAATGGGACCAAATGGCCCCGCGGGTCCATTTGGTCCCATTTGGTCCCATTTAAAGTACACTCTCAGAGTTACAGACCTGTGACGGACCATTTTGGACCCAGATGAGCAGGATGGTGCCTTGCATGGTTGCCTCTGCCATCGGTGTGTGAATGTGTGTGTGAAAGGGTGAATGTAAATGCACATTGTAAAGTGCTTAGGATGAAAGGCGCTTTACAAATGCAGATTGTTTACCAATTGATGAGTGTCATACATGCAGCCATATGGCCACATACGCACATTTCACAATAAACTCCCCCCTCCCCATGGTGTTTGTTTACCACGTTTAGCCCCAGAATATCACAGCCATCTCAAAAAACAGCATGTTCCCAGTTGGACATAGACATGCCTGCACCCATACACACACTAACAACCATTTATCTTGTGAGTCAATCTCTCAAATTCGACTATACTTGAGGAGACATTTGACGCTCACAAGTATAGTATTACAAGCACACACGCACGCACGGGCACACACACGCACGCGCACACGCACACGCACACACACACACACACACACACACACACACACACACACACACACACACACACACACACACACACACACACACACACACAGACACACAGAAAACACTCAGATGCTTTAAGTGAGGTGACTCAGACATCATTGACAGTAGATAGATTAATCCTGAATGAACCCACTTGAAAACAACAAGGCTTATTTTAGTGCTGCTACTATACATGTATTTACTACTAAGTGCCGTATATGTTATCAGAGTATGAGGCAAGTCTATTTCATCATGATTGAATGAAATTGGTATCACAGTGATGGAAGAAGTACTCACATTTTCTACTTAAGCAAAAGTATCAATACCACATTTACAATGTAAAGCCTGGTATAAACAATTTTCATTGGCATCAAAATATACTTTTTACCAAACGTAAAATAACTCATGCGCAGAATGTCCCATTTCGCAAGTTTTCAAAAATGTACACAAATCTTTTAAAAATAGCTGATCTACAACTTGTTTTCAAATTAGCTTGTTTTTCAAATAGCCAGAAGTCGTTAATGTATATTTTTAGTAATAATCAAAATCTACAAAAGTCACTAGTAACTATAATCATAATCTAGTAAAAGTACAATATTTGACTCTGACGTGTAGGGGAGTAGAAGTAAAAGTATTGAAAATGTGAAATGCTATGTAAAGCTAAGTAAAAGTACCTCAAAATTGTACTTAAGTACAGTAAATGTAACTTTGCAGATTGCACCACTGTGCAGCACTTGTTATTCAGAGTGCTTGGGAGCCAGTCTATTTCATCCTGATTGGATGAAATTGCCATCTCAACCCTGAAAATGCATTTTCTGTTTAGTAAAGAGCTGGAGAGACATGGCAGAGCCCTGTTACTGAACAAACAACACCCTATACATAGCAACCAACGATTCTCATCTTCTGAAGCAACGAGTAGATGAGGACTCTTAATACCTAATTTATGCTTCGTCGTCGCAGGTTGGCAAGCTTGTAGATCAGATAATTTTGGTGCACAACACCGGCGTGCAACTGAATAGGCTATACGGTAAATCACCCCTTAGATTGTTGCAACAATTTATACTTCAAACACCAGGGTTATCATAGGTACATAAAACTAAGGATATAACCAAAACTAGAATTTTAAAAAGCATTTTAGTTAACTGAAATATACATAAAAACTAGGCTTAACGCTTTACAAAAAAAGGTAACTAACTGAAACTGTGTTAAAACTAACTAAAATCATGGAGATATCCTTAGTTTTATGTCTTTGTCAGAATCCAAGATTTTACAAAATAGTGAAAATAGCCGAGCTTGTAGATCTGCTATTTTCGCAATATTTCTGAACTTTTTGAATCGTGCCCCTGTCATATTTACAACTATTAAACTATTAAAAGTAACACTAAAACTAATACAAAAATAACTCTAAAACGAATCCGTTTTACAAAATAAAAAATTAACTTGCAAATCCGCTTTAACCCATAAAAAACAGGAAAGTTTCATTTTAGATTTTTGCGTTGGCTATTCAAAAACATCAGGTATACAAGCTCACAGCGCGTTGCTTCGTGCCGCACTGCAACTTGTACATCTGCAAATTTTTAAAAATCGTGAAAGTGTTTGAAAAATGTTGAATCATATTTTGAATTACGAAAAAGTTTGAGAACTACTGATTTAGAAGGAATTTGTTCAGGTCTTAATGTGTTAAAAAAAAATTAACTTGTGAAACTTTTAGAACATTTTCAGAACTATAATAACCGTGTCAAACAATGTACAACGACAGCATACAACCCCCCCCCCCCCCTCGGTCAGCTGAGCTGTAAGACGATCCTAATTAGAGCCACGGGGTCTTCTCCCACAGGAGAGACCACGGGGGAAACCCAACCCACCCAGTGGAAACCCACCTAGTGGAAAACCACCCGGGGAAACCCACCGACCCCATGGCTTCCTCCTCCACTCGTCTCCAAAACACTCTCACACTCTCATCACGCTCTAGTCTCTACGCCGATGATGTCACCGCTTTTCTTTCCAAAACATACAGTAGCCACGCACATGCGCACACGCACACACGCACACACACACACACACACACACACACACACACACACACACACACACACACAGGTGATGTCATCATGGCCTCTAGTGAATAATTCAGTGTGGTGGCGGATGGATGGAAGGAGGGATGGCTGTTTCTAAAGCCAGTGGACCTACCTGCTGTGTGTTGTTAACCACTCCCCCGGTTTAGAGTTTCCTGCTTCAGCCCGCCCGCACGCACGCGCACAAACACACACACACACACACACACACACACACACACACACACACACACACACACACACACACACACACACACACACACACACACACACACACACACACACACACACACACACAGTACTGATGTCACAGCTTACATACACACACCGTCTCAATGTTCTTATGTCACAGCAAAGTTGGTCAACAGGCAAAAATTGTGGAGTACATTTACTCAAGTATTCTACTTAAGTACAATTTTGAGGTATTTTTTACTTTACTGGAGTATTTCCAATTTTCTGCACTTTTACTTCTACTCCACTACATCTGAGAGGAAAATATTGTAGTTTTACTCCACTACAATTATTTGAAAACTTTAGTTACTAGTTACTAGTTACTTTGCAGATTTGGATTATTATTACAAAACATACATTAACCACTTCAGCCATATACTGAAAATAGCCGATCTACGTGTAGGGGAGTAGATGTAAAAGTATTGAACATTTTAAATGCTCCAAGTAAAAGTACCTACAAAATAGCTGAACTACGCACTGCGAGGTGTTGTGAGATTGTAGATTGTCTATTTTCACAATGTTTGCCTCTTTCTCGCATAATATTTGACAAGTTGGTATGAAAAAGGTCTTAAAAGTCACTTGACACTATAAATGTGCAGATAGCCTGTATACACTTATACTGTATGTTGGTTTGTTTACTGTTGAGTTGAGTGAGAAAACAATGTTGCACATTAAGCAAATCATCTGGAGCCACATTTGGGAACCACTGCTCAAGGCTAGGAGAGCCACTTCAGCAGGCCTGTGAGGAGGACCTGAGCAGGGTTTGTGTGCAGAGAAAAGAGAGCATTTAACTTCTATAAACTTTTCACCACAGTAGATTAACTTTGCCACCACTGGTCCCTGCCTGACCTTTCTGCTTCAGTCAGCGAGCTGATGAGAAGCTGTCACTGCAAGGAGAACCAGATTACATTTGCTTTGTAGGCCTCTCTCTCTCTCTCTCTCTCTCTCTCTCTCTGTGTACAGGTGCATCACCTCAAACAGGGTTGCCATGATGTCCACTTATTATAAGCGACTTTGGGCTTGTTTTTCACATGTAAATTGTGTGTTTTAATTTTTTTTTTAAACTAAAGTATAGCTGCTTATTTGGGCTTGCTTCCTAATGTTGTTTAAACCAGTCGTTCTCAAACATGTTCATGTCAAGGACCCCCAAGTTAATATGTATTTGTCTGCGGACCCCCATCTGAACATATTTTGTCCAAGGAGATTTGTGTATTTAAAATGTTTTTTCCCCCCCAAATAGTCTATGCATATAGGGTTAAAGTGGTTCGACTGATGTTTAAGATATTTTATATAGAGCATGTCATTAACATAGCATACAAAATAACACAATAATACATGTCATCAACAAATACAAAACACTATAAAGTACAAAGGAGAAAACAGGAACAAACGGCGGCAGTGACTGACACTTCCTGTCTGTGGGAACATTGCATTCATCTCCCCTTGAGCTCTCCTGATAGGTGATTTGTCAGGCCAGTTTTTTGTCAGGTTTGTATCAGGAGGCATCGTGATGCAACCAGCCAGCGGGGTGTGTGTGTGTGTGTGTGTGTGTGTGTGTGTGTGTGTGTGTGTGTGTGTGTGTGTGTGTGTGTGTGTGTGTGTGTGTGTGTGTGTGTGTGTGTGAGGTCATCTGTGGTCGGGGTGGCGTGTATTTCTCACTCTCCAAACACACACACACACACACACACACACACACACACACACACACACACACACACACACACACACACACACAGACACACACACACACACACACACACACACACACACACACACACACACACACACACACACGTTGTGCACAGTTCTGCACGTGTGATCTGCTGTTCCAGACTCTCTGCTGCACAGCCCTGCAGTGTGTACTGTAGATCTGCTATGAAAATAGCAGATCTACAAGCTCACGACGCGATGTTATAAATACAGTAGGGTATTTTCAAATAGCCTATGTATAAAATAGGGCTAAAGTGGTTAATGTGTGTTTTACACTATAATGATTTATATCTGCAAAGTAACTAGTAACTAAAGTTTTCAAATAATTGTAGTGGAGTAAAAGTACAATATTTTCCTCTGAGATGTAGTGGAGTAGAAGTAAAAGTACTGAAAATTGGAAATATACCTCAAAATTGTACTTAAGTACAGTACTTGAGTAAATGTACTGAGTTACTTTACACCACTGGTTTTGGATATAATGAGGTTTTCCACCCGACAGAGACGATTTATAAATGTGTGTGAAGCTCCTTCCTGTGTAGAACAGAGACCACCAGCCTCGGCAGGACCCCCTGCTTAAATAAAGGTTACATAAAAGTGGGTCTTCAGCTTACATAAGCTTTGGTTCATGTGAGGGTAAAGAGGCATGCGTTTAGTGTTAATTAACCCATTAATACTTTTTGCTATAACCATTATTTTATACTTTTGGCTATATTTTGAAAAATCATGAAAACTTGTGCAAATCTTTTTTTTTTTTTTTTTTTTTCGTCCCACGATTTTGTAACCCACATTTTTTCACCCAGTGCCAATTGCCTATGTAATCCTGGGCACTACCTACCCTCTGCCAGCCTAGGGAGAGCCCAAGCTGAAGCTCATGCCTCCTTCAATGCATGAGGAGCAAGCAGGCCGCTTCTTATCACCCGACAGGGGGGAGTTTCCCTGGTTGGACATAGCGCGTGGAAGGAACACGTTATTCCAACCAGTTCCCTTCTCCTCCATCAGGCGCCCCGGCTGACCAGGGGGAGGCAGTATAGTGACCAGCATTACTACATGTTTTTGTGAGGGTATTAACTACCCTAGGAGACACGGGGAGAACATGCAAACTCCACACAGAGTAGGCCCTTTCACCAACCCCACCTAGGGTATGGGCGCCGATGACGTGGAGGAGAGAACACGCCCCCAGCGCCCACAGCGGCCCTGGCGGGAATCGAACCCAGGACCTTCTAGCTGTGAGGCGACAGCGCTACCGACTGCGCCACCGTGCCCCCGCAAATCTTTGAATATATATATTTTAAAGCGAACATTTTTAACTAAAATCTTTGCTTCTGGGGGGATTCTAAAAATGTCGTCTAAGCCCTAACAGTTTTTTTTTTGTTTTTTTTATATGTATGTAGTTATCAGTGGTTCTCAAACTTTTTCATGTCAAGGACCCCCAAAATTATACGTATTTGGCCGTGAACCTCCATCTCAAAATATGTTGTTCCATGGACCCCCAGAGGCAAAGATTTGAGTTAAAAATGTAAATATATTCCAAGATTTGCAAACATTTTCACAATTGTTTAAACAAAAATAGCAGATCTACAAGCTCTTAGCACGGCACCGAGTGCCGTGCTAAGAGCTTGTAGATCTGCAATCAAAAGAATTACACAGATGCATTCCCGATCTTAATGGGTTAACTCAGGAGAGAGAGCTCCATTTGTACGCTCCTCTGAGTAGCAATTATTGGTGGTACATTTACTCAAGTACTGTACTTAATTGCAATTTTGAGGTAGCTTTACTTTACTTGAGTATTTAAAAAATGTTCATACTCTATACTTCTACTCCACAAACATCTCAGACGCAAATATTGCACGATAATATAATTATCTGACAGCTAATAATGATAAAAAACATACATTAACTGATAAATGTTGTATTGTTATAGAGATTAAGCTACCCAGCATTAATATCATTATGAAATGGACCATTCTGCATAAATGAGTTACTGTGAGTATTATTTTGACACCAGCGCTACTTTTACTCAAGTTAAACATTTTGAATGCAGTATTTCTACATTGTGGTATTTGCTACTTTAACAAAAATCTGACTGTTTCTTCCAGCTCTGCTTAAATTAACATAAAGGATTTTTATTTTACAGTGTCAACTCTTGAAGGCATTGAATATGTATAGCCGGCTGTCCTAACCACTGCTGATAATAATGCCTCTGGCCTTCACAATGTGTGGCTGCTTTTTTTTTTGCTGTCGTGTCAACTTCCAAGGCGTTCATTTCAGCCCCCCAGGGCAGTGGAACTGCCCCGGGGGCCAAAAGGAAGCCTTGGAAGTTGAGTAGTAGAGTAGTAGAGTATAGTTACAGTAAAAACCTGTTTTTGTCCTCACCTACCCTAGGATTGAATTGCACCAGGGCTGTATCTTCCGGACGGACTGACGGACAGACGGCGGCTCCCACCTCACTGCCAATGTTGCCAGATTTTGCGAGACAAATAAGCAACCAGGTCTATGAAAACAAGCCCAAAATAAGCGACTATGCCAGATGAGCACTTCAAACCTATATACGTCTATATTGCACATGTTCGGGTGCAGGCCTTTGTGTGGACCTGGCAGGAACTATTGTTTTGAATGCTGAGCTATAGTCCATGAACAGCACACACACGCACGCATGCACGCACACACACGCACACACACACACACACACACGCACACGCACGCACACACACACACACACACACACACACACACACACACACACACACACCAAAATGAGGCAGGTATAGCATACAGTATATGGAACATGGTGTAATCGTTGAACATGGTGTAAAAAATAGCCGATCTACAAGCTCACAATGCGTCGCGATGCGACGCATTGTGAGCTTGTAGATCTGCTATTTTCAAAAGATTAAAACGGACTTTTACTTAGTGTATTGCTACATTGCAGTATTTTTACTTAAGAAAAAAGATTTAGCACTTTTTCCACCACTGGTTCCCTCTCTCTCTCTCTCTCACCCGGGTGGATCTGTTTTGACGGTATGCAAATGTCCACAGGTCCAAAATGAAGCAGGTATAGCATATACGGAACATGGTGTAATAATCTCTCACCAGCCGCTCAGAGCACTCGCTGACACTAGCGGCGAGGGCGACGGGAGGTCTCCAGTCATTCAGGCATGTTTCCTTGGAGTGTTGTTGGGTACATGGGGTAACAATGGTAAGACATTCTGAAGCCTGCGGGGGCCACACACACACACAGTCTGGGAGAGAGGTTGAAAATATCTGCAAAAAAAACTCCTGCCAGCTGGTCCTCTATTGCAGTGCATGCGGTTCTCAAAACTTTTCAGGCCGTGACCCCCCAAAATAATCATGTGAGTCGAGGCATTACGTTTAGCTTGACTCAGCTCCACGGATAAATGGCCGATCTACAAGCGAGGCGTTGTGAGCTTGTGGATCGGCTGTTTTCAAATTTGAAGTTTGCCTCTTTCTTAGGTAATATTTAACAATTTGGCCGATGTTTTTTACAGTATAGTTTGTTGATTACTTTTGACGCAGTAATGGTCTAAAAATATATATATATATATATATATATATATATGTTCTACCTAAGCACCTCTCTGTCAACATTAGCATCCAACGTCCCTGTTTTGGGCATGTTATTAACAGGCAAAACAAAATAGTGAAAATAGCAGATCAACAAGCGTCAATCACAACACGCCGCGGTGTTGTGATTGTGGGTGTGCGTGTTTGTGTGTTGTGAGCTTGCAGATCTGCTATTTTCACTATTTTCTCATGACACGGTTGTGTGATGAACTGAAGTATAAAACCAAGGCTTAAAGGACAACTTTGTTTTTTTACAACCAAGGTTTATATTTTAGCTTGTAATTAAAGTAAATAAATGATGAGTGTAATTTTTTTTTCATTTACTGCTTTCTATAGTTTTAGCATTTTTTGCGATATTTTTTACAGTGGGCGGGGGCATTCTGTCCGGTGGCTAAATATGCCTTTTTTACACAATAAAAAAGGTCCGGCTGTCTGAGATGGCCAGATGTGAGTTATTGGGGGCTAGAAGAGCTACTGTAAATAATAATAAAGAAAACGCCGGGTTATTGTGTTAAAAAAATACATATTTAGCCATCGGACAGAATGCCCCCGCCCACTGTGAAAACACTGTAAAAAAGATTGTGAAAATTGCTAAAACTATAGAAAGCAGTAAATTTAATTTTTTTAACACTCATCTTTTATTTACTTTAATTACAATCTAAAACATAAACATTGGTTGTAAAAAACCAAAGTTGTCCTTTAAGTGGTTAATCGATTTGTTTCTACGAAAAAAATACAAATAATAATTAGATTAAAAGACATACACTTCTCCATTATTCTATTATCAACAATGTAACTGAAAGAATCACAAAGAAAGTAATGGATAGTTTACAGCCCTGTCTTCAGCCTGAACACCTCTCTGTCAACCTGTGACCTGCATCCAACAGCATCCAACAACATCCAACAGCGCTAACTCATCTGTGTCAACAAGACAGAGAATGCAGTATGTGTGTGTGTGTGTGTGTGTGTGTGTGTGTGTGTGTGTGTGTGTGTGTGTGTGTGTGTGTGTGTGTGTGTGTGTGTGTGTGTGTGTGTGTGTGTGTGTGTGTAATGATTTGTGAAGGGAAGGTCGAGGTTGAATCGGAGACACTGTGTGTGTGTGTGTGTGTGTGTGTGTGTGTGTGTGTGTGTGTGTGTGTGTGTGTGTCAGAGCTGATCAGTGGGTATAGCACTATCTCCGGCCAACAGACCTTTATGGACCGTGGCACACTGTCTGCTTCAGAGGTGATGGACGCGCACGCGTTCACGCACACACACACACACACACACACACACACACACACACACACAAACGGGGAAGCTGCTTTTATTTAGGTCACATTTCCCTCCGTTCTGTTTGTCTTTGCTTCTCTCTCTCTCTCACACACACACACACACACACACACACACACACACACACACACACACACACACACACACACACACACACACACACACACACACACACACACACACACACACACACACACACACACACACACACACACACACACACACACACACCTCACCCACAGCCTGCAGCCAGCCATGTGGATGGAAGAAAACGTGTAAACGTCTCAGAGAGAGAGATAAAAGAGAGAGAGAGAGAAGAGAGAAGAGAGAGAGAGAGAGAGAGAGAGGAGAGGGAGAAGAGAGAGAGGGAGAGAGAGAGGGAGAGAGAGAGAGAGAGAGAGAGAGGAGGGAGGGAGAGAGCGAATAGAGAGAGAGCGAGAGGAGTGAGGGGAGAGAGAGAGGCGATGGGGGGTCTTCCAATTAGATCTTGTTATTTCTTCCAGGGATGAACCAGCCTGCTTTTGTTTTTCCTTTATCCCTATTTTACCCCCCCCCCCTTAATTTTACCTCCTGACTTAATTAACCACTTTCACTGGGTGGGTGGGTGTCCATGTATAAGCAGTGGAAGAAGTGCTCCCATGTTTTACTTCAGTAAAAGTAGCAGTACCACAATGTAGAAATACAATGTAGCAAAAGTCCTGTATTAAAACATCTCCTTGAGAAAATAGCCGATTTGAAAGCTCACAACGCCTCTGAGACGTAGCGGATTAGCAGTGTGAAGCATGGAAAATGTAAATAAAGTAAAAGCACCAAAATATTATACTTAAGTACAGTGCTTGAGTAAATGCACCTAGTTCTTTCCCCCTTCCGTATATCTGTGACTTTGAGTATGTGTGTAGGCTGTACATTTTGCACCAACACGGCTCGAACCAAAGTGCCTCGTGCCTTCGTTCCTGAACTCTTCTCGTCGCCCCAACAGCCATTATCGGCAAAAAAACAGGATATGACCCCAGCCTCTATGTGCCCCCGATCTGCATAATGTTTAATATGTACAGTACAAGCAAAGAAAAACAACAATAACCCGCAGAATTGGCTTCATGCATCCTATATCCTTTCAGATACTGTAGCCTATACTGTACCACCAAGCTGATTCCCCAGTTACGCACGTGACAGTGGGAAGCGTCTCACACACACACACACACACACACACACACACACACACACACACACACACACACACACACACACACACACACACACACACACACACACACACACACACACACACACGTAGTGTGATCAGGTAGGGGGCGTTAATTTACGCGGGGAAAAAACACAAAAAGTTAAAATATGCAGGCAGGAGGTTGAAAAGGGATGAAAAAGACATACAAAAATGTAATATGGAGATACAAGGTTTTCTCTTACCCTCCCTCTTCCCTCCCTTGTGCCACACACACACACACACACACACACACACACACACACACACACACACACACACACACACACACACACACACACACACACACACACACACACACACACACACACACACACACACACACACACACACACACACACACACCTCCTCTTCCCTCCCCCCACAGCCCTCACCCCTTCCTCTCTGCCCACCCACCCACCGCAGAGCTGAATTATACATCAGAGACGTTTCTCTCTTCAGCACCGCAGCCATCCTCTCATCCGCAGTGTGGCCGCGTGCGTTGTGTAAACAACATGTTTAGCACGGCAAACAATCTCTGCATATCGTATCGCTGTCGGGCACGTGGTGGAAGAAGTACTCAGATATTTTAAAAGTAAAGCAATACCACAATATAAAAAATACTGTTACAAGTAAAAAAAAAAGGCCTGTGTTCAAAATGTTACTTGATTAAAAGTACAAAAGTATTGGCATCAAAATATACTTGAGTGCCACGCTATGAGTGCCGCACTATGAGCTTGTATTGTAGATCTGCTACTTTTTGAAAAATCGTGAAAATGTGTGCAAATATTGCGCTATTTGAATAGCCGAAGAAATCTAAAATGACACAGATGTGTTCCCGGTTTGAATGGGTTAATGGGTTCCATGGGTTGTCCCCAGCTAAATGATTGATAGTTAGGGGAGGGACCTTTTATTTTTTTATTTTTTTACCAAGTACTCCAAATATGTTAACTCAAGTACAAATGTGACTGAGCTGGGGGACAACACTTTCACTTGGAGTTGAGCAGTACTGGACCGGGCAGTATTTATCGTCTCTGTCGTGTCAGGTGGAAACCTCATGTTTCGTAAAAGTAGCAGATCTACAAGCTCGAAACACGCCCCATCGCACCGCGTTTCGAGCTTACGGATCTGATACTTTTGATACTTTTGTGTGACGTTATAGTATGATCAATTTATGAAAAAAGTTAAAATATGGAGATGACAATATACTTTGACTCAAGTACTGTGGCTGAGTACTTTGTCCACCGTGTGTGTGTGTGTGTGTGTGTGTGTGTGTGTGTGTGTGTGTGTGTGTGTGTGTGTGTGTGTGTGTGTGTGTGTGTGTGTGTGTGTGTGTGTGTGAGAGAGAGTTTGTTGTTGAGAGGTGTCGCATCATGACCTACATACACTACTTTGAGCAGTGCTAAACTTTCGTCTCCATGGTTACTCCCAAAGTGAGCGCTAGGCTAGGGGAGGGAGGGAGGGAGGGAGCCTGGGAGAAGATAGAGGAAAGATGCCTGGATGGATGCTGGCCGTGCGTCTGCCAAGCGCCAGCCTAGCGCTGCCTGCCTCCTCAGCCCAGCGCTGACTGAACTCAACTGCCCACGCAACTTCTGCTGCTCACTGTGTCAACACATCCAGTATACTGTATAGATATGACTGTCTATAGACAACACATCCAGTATACTGTATAGATATGACTGTCTATAGACAACACATCCAGTATACTGTATAGATATGACTGTCTATAGACAACACATCCAGTATACTGTATAGATATGACTGTCTACAGACAACACATCCAGTATACTGTATAGATATGACTGTCTATAGACAACACATCCAGTATACTGTATAGATATGACTGTCTATAGACAACACATCCACTATACTGTATAGATATGACTGTCTATAGACAACACATCCAGTATACTGTATAGATATGACTGTCTATATACAACACATCCAGTATACTGTATAGATATGATTGTCTATAGACAACACATCCAGTATACTGTATAGATATGACTGTCTACAGACAACACATCCAGTATATTGTATAGATATGACTGTCTATAGTCAACACATCCAGTATACTGTATAGATATGATTGTCTATAGACAACACATCCAGTATACTGTATAGATATGACTGTCTATAGACAACACATCCAGTATACTGTATAGATATGACTGTCTATAGACAACACATCCAGTATACTGTATAGATATGACTGTCTATAGACAACACATCCAGTATACTGTATAGATATGACTGTCTACAGACAACACATCCAGTATACTGTATAGATATGACTGTCTATAGACAACACATCCAGTATACTGTATAGATATGACTGTCTATAGACAACACATCCACTATACTGTATAGATATGACTGTCTATAGACAACACATCCAGTATACTGTATAGATATGACTGTCTATATACAACACATCCAGTATACTGTATAGATATGATTGTCTATAGACAACACATCCAGTATACTGTATAGATATGACTGTCTATAGACAACACATCCAGTATACTGTATAGATATGACTGTCTATAGACAACACATCCAGTATACTGTATAGATATGACTGTCTATAGACAACACATCCAGTATACTGTATAGATATGACTGTCTATAGTCAACACATCCAGTATACTGTATAGATATGACTGTCTATATACAACACATCCAGTATACTGTATAGATATGACTGTCTATAGACAACACATCCAGTATACTGTATAGATATGACTGTCTATAGTCAACACATCCAGTATACTGTATAGATATGACTGTCTATAGTCAACACATCCAGTATACTGTATAGATATGACTGTCTATATACAACACATCCAGTATACTGTATAGATATGATTGTCTATAGACAACACATCCAGTATACTGTATAGATATGACTGTCTATAGACAACACATCCAGTATACTGTATAGATATGATTGTCTATAGACAACACATCCAGTATATACTTTATAGATATGACTGTCTATAGACAACACATCCAGTATACTGTATAGATATGACTGTCTACAGCAACACATCCATTCGTCTTGAGCCTATGTTACTATCAGAATCACAATAGATGTTACTTTGTCAGAATAAGGATTAGAATATATACTACTTTCAAAATCAGTATCACTTCATGTCAGAATGTGAATGGATATTACTTGGTCAGAATCAGAATCTACATTACTTTCTCAGAATCAAAATCAGTATTACTTTGCCAGTGTCAGAATTAGAGTAGGCCTATTGCTTTCTCAAAATCAGAATCAATATTACTTTGTCAGAATCGGCTTTAAACCACTGATTCTCAAACCTTTTTTATTTTATTTCAAAGAACCACCAGTTTGATATGCATCCGGTCTACAAGCTCACAACGTATCACAGCTGATTCAGCACTTAACTTTGTATGCACGCTGCCATTACGCTACAGAAGAAGTCTTCACGTGTTTTACCCTTTTTCCTTTTATATTTAAAAGTTTATACCTTTATTTTATCATGCTGACAAACCTTGCCCAAATTTGGAGTCATATGTCATAGATTTGTCATAGATGACTGCTGATGATTGACGTCACAGGCTTTGGCCACATGAAGTCCGATAACCACATTGGAGCCACAGCGTTTATATTTTCCCAATAGTTTATTCTTGAATCCTGGTTATATATCTCTATTTTAACCTGTATCTGTTCTGTTTCATGACAGTGGCACTTGGATTTCTCTCACGTTATCAATATACGTAGGTCTATCTATTTGTATAGAAAGGACATTTCGCTAATTCCGTTTGTATTTTTAACCACTTTTCAACATGGCGTGCCTATTTGTGGCATGTCATTACATAAGAAATTACCTGCAATTTACTATTTAGGCATTTAGCAGACATTTATCCAGAGCAACTTACTTAGTAAGATAAACACATACGTCAAATGCATAGAGGCAGTTTAATGCCTCACTAATTATAGGATCATAGGTAAACCAATAACCTAGCATGAGTCTAAACAATATAATATCAAACAATAATAATCTGTGCATTGAAACTATAGGATGCCAGGTAAACAAATGAACCTGTAGCATCTGTCTATATAACATGCTATACAAAATTACATTTTACACCTTTGCATAAGCCTACATTGTCATCGAGGCTATATGTCAGCCTTGACCTGACATGCCAAAAACTTCCCAAATGTACATAGCTAAAAATAGCACTACTTGTAGATCTGCTATTTGTCATACGATGAAGCATATAGGGCTTAAGTGGCTAACCACGTGTTGTGGTAAAAAACGTGTGCTGTGGAGGAATGCAATGTTATTCTGTGTGTGTGTGTGTGTGTGTGTGTGTGTGTGTGTGTGTGTGTGTGTGTGTGTGTGTGTGTGTGTGTGTGTGTGTGTGTGTGTGTGTGTGTGTGTGTGTGTGTGTGTGTGTGCATGCATGTATATGAGTATGTACGTGTGTCCTCGCTGTCTATCCGATTAGCATCTTTGTGTTCAAAACCGCCGTGTTCTCGCCTCACGGCGCAATCCGGCACACAGAGCTAAAATTATAACAACCCCCCCACCCCCCCTCTCCCCTTTCATCAAACATAGCTTTCTGTCTCTTTTATCTCTGCTTTCTTCTTTATCTCTCCCCCCCCCCACACACCCCCACACCCCCCACCTCCCTGTGTTTTCTCACTCTCTGGCTCTCCTTCCACCCCTCCAGAGTGGAGCAGGGAGAGGTTTCGCTTTAATTGGCGAGCCACCACTGTTCATGCTGCCACCAACACACACACACACACGCGCACGCACGCACACACACACACACACACACACACACACACACACACACACACACACACACACACACACACACACACACACACACACACACACACACACACACACACACACACACACACACACACACTCCAGACAACCCCCCCTCCCCACACTCCCACCATCACCATCGCACTCCCCTGTGACCCTGCTGCTTGCCAGCGCTACCATAACAACACACTGCAGCTATTTTCGGTGTAAAGCTTACAGTTTTGCCATTTTTTAAGCGGTGCTAGCTGCTTCTACCTCTGACCTTGTGTGTTTGTATGTACAGTATGTCTGTCTGTCTTGTCTGTATGAGTACAGCATAAACAGCTGCAACTGATCGCAACACAAAGCACCAACTAATTGCACTGATTTTCACCCATTAAAACCAGGAAAGCATCTGTGTGTCATTTTAGATATTATACGTTGGTTATTCAAACATATAGCAGAATGTACAAGCCCACAGCGCGTCACTTGGTGCCGCACTGTGAGCTTGTATCTGCTATTTTTGAATTATTTTAGGAAAATCTTAAAAGTGTGAGAACTATTTCTTTAGAAGGCATTTGTAGAATCAGCTTGAGATCTTAATGGGTTAAGAGAGAGAGAGAGAGAGAGAGAGAGAGAGAGAGAGAGAGAGAGAGAGAGAGAGAGAGAGAGAGAGAGAGAGAGAGCAGCCTGCCTGATCTTTAAAGGTAGGGTAAGTGATATTTTTGGGTTAAAACAAAAAAGTATTTTGTTAAAAGGTTAAAATACTATATTCTGATAGTAATCATTGCTATAGAGTGTTTGTACAGTAACAGGAGTCTCCATGTCTCTCCAGCTCTTTAATAAACAGAAAATACATTTTTCGGTAGGTGTCAAAATCTCAGCCAATCAGGAGAAAGCACCCATTTTTAAGCTTAATTTGTATAGTGTTCCAGTTCCAATTTTGTCTGCTCATTTCTTAGTGTCATCACTTCCAATTTCACTTGTTTAATCTATATCCTGATTGAGTTCTCTATCCTGATTGGATAAAATTGGAAATGAAACTGAAACTGAAACGAAAATGCATTTTATGTTTAATAAAGAGGTGGAGAGACAAGGAGACTCCTAATACTGAACAAACACTCTATAGCAATGAGTACTATCAGAATATAGAGCTATTTAACACTTATTTTAACCAATGCAAATCACTTACCCTACCTTTAATTAGAAGTATTTGAGGTGTGAGGCGCCGCTTAATTCACACACTGGGTGTGACATTTATTGTATGTCTGGAACATATTTCTTTAATTTTTGACTTTTTGGACCTTTACATTTTTTTTCACTTTTGAATTACAAAAGAAAACAAATTAAATGGGGACGCCAGGTTGAAAGACGTTTATCCAATCACAGTACTTACAGAAGCATAAACCAAGGGACTCTTTTATGCTTCTGTAAGTACTGTGATTGGGTAAAATCCAATTGAAAATAGCGGGGTCCGCGGCCAAATACATATTACTTTGGGGGTCCTTGACATGAAAAAGTTTGAGAACAACCGCTCTACAATAACTCAATCCATGCGCTGCTGCACACATCACCTCTGTCATGTCGTCTCTGTCGGGTGGAAACCTCATTACGTCCAAAACAGTTACTTTTCAGGATTCAAATTCAGAAATAGCAAAAGTAGCCGATCCGGATCTGTTACTTTTGATGCTGTTGTGATCAAGTAGGGCATTCATTTGCGGAGAAACACAATAAGTTAGAATATATGGAGATAAGAGGTTTCTGCCCCAACAGCAAGACCACAAGGACTTTTTTTGGTGTATCATCCTATTAGACAAAGTGTTTGATTGTACTTGTGCTGTTTTCACATCTCTGTCTAATAAAATATTCAATCAATCAGAAACAGAAACAATATTTTGCTCCCTTGTTGTTGTTGTTGTTGTTGTTGTTGTTGTTGTTGTTGTGGGACACGTTTCATACAGGCCTGTCAGCATCATCATCATCAGCACAAGTCAGCTCATGGGTTGAGATGAATGAATCAATTAATTAATAATTCAGTCAGTAAGATCTGATCCAAAACGCAGCAGAGAAATGGAGAGGAACACAAGCTGGGGACAAATTGGAGCAAAGTGTCAGAAGCAACAGCACTGGGGCCACTGACATGTGTTTGGCTCACAAGCAGAGAGGCTTTTTACCAGCTTGTGGAGCAAGCTGGTCTATTGGGCATAGCAGTGGTGGCCATTTTATGGTTCCATTCCAAAAAAAGCCAATGCATTTGTCCCATAGAGATTTCCAAAAATATTTATATCAATTATTTTAAGCCTAGAATCAAGTCATCCAGGGTCCTGGTGAATCTTGACCACAAAACATTTTATTCTGTGAAAGAAAAAAAAAACGTAAAACAGAGTGTATTTATCAAATATAGTATATCATATAATTAAATATTAATTACATTTTTTTCACAGATTTTTTTTTTATGGTCATGATTCATTTGGTTCTCAAAGTGGGGTCTGGGGACCCCCAGGGGTCCTTGGATGTTGTTTGTGCCTGTAAGAGTGCATGCATCAATCCCGTAGTGAGCTTTAGATGTGAAAAGCACCTTAATTTAACTATTGAGTTTAATATATATCTATATTTTTGGTACTATTTAGTAAGATGAAAGAGTCATGAGAGTACTTTTAAAGGGTTTTGGCTTGCCACAAGCTGGTATAATGTGACAGTGTCATTTTCTTTTGGCTCACTTCTACTTTTGGTGAATTTACTCTACTCCTTTCTCTCTCTCTCTCTCTGTCTCCCTCCAACTCCCTGTCTTGCAGTCTTCTCTCTCTGGCACAGTTAATATAACTCACTTATTTCCTACTTCCTCATGCGTGTTGCACGACGTACAAGCTCACAACAATGCATCGCACAGTTGTGAGCTTGTAGGTCTTCTATTTCACCTTTTATCTTTTTTTGAAAATGTGTGAAAATCATTTAAAAAAAATGATTTTCTAATTTCTACTTTCTTCTTTCATTGTGTCCGCCAGGCCGAAGGGATGGTGGAGAGTATGTTTTCACTTTGTCCGTCCGTGTGTGTGTCCGTCCGTCTGTGAACACCTAACATTGGTCAAGCTTCACGTGACATCACAATATGTAATATAAATAGGTAAGACAGAATTAATCAGGAACAGTACTTTCTTTTACCACCTCACCTGGCGGAGACCTGTGCTCCGAGCACATTTTCTAGTTTATTTTTATTTTATTAGTATTTTTTTTGGGGGGGGGCTGTGTTTTGAAAACATTCACCTACTGTATAATGACACAGGGACCCCAGGTTGAAAGTGTTTAATTTAACTCTGAAAGCTTATGGGGTGAACATTCAGCGAAAATAGCGCTTGTAGACTGCTTAGTATTGAGCCCTAGCCCCGATCAACAAAATACATAGGATTTAAAACCCACAGGGTCCTTCACACGCTCCTTCCCCTGAATGTGAAACTCCGCCATAAGCCAGAACACTTATTACACTTATCTAGCACTTAGTTGCACTGCCACGTAATTATCCATTAAGTCAGTGAGAGAGAGAGTATAGCCTAGACGTTCATCTGCAGTACCCTGGTAATTACTCCATTTGGTGCGTCGTCTCCATTGAGCACCACTAGCCGTTTATACTACCCACAGTATAGCAGCTATAGTGCATTTGGATTTGTTAACCGTTGGGCTTTAGCCATTAAGTTGTCTAATTGGCACGCGTTCGTAAATACTGCCTCTTTGGACGGAAGCCCAAGAACACGATTCTGGATGAGGGGGTTGGATGGTCTTTAGTCTCTCAAGCCAGACTCTTTTATTTCACAATTTACAATGTAGGCATTTAGCGGACGCTCTTATCCAGAGACAATTAACAATTAGCAAGGTAATCACATACAGTACATAGAATGCAGAGAGAGTGTAGTAGTGAGTCAAGAAAACAGGATCCCAGGTATACCAAGAACCTTGGTTTACCTGAACCGACCAAGAACGCGATACCGTCGTGCGTCGTAGTATAAACAAAGCTTATTGAGGCATTAAAAGCTAGTTTGGTTTGTATGATACAGGATTAAGAATGCTGGCTTTCATATGAAAATGCTTAAGTAGATTGTAAACATAACATAGCCTAACTTATGAAACAAAACAACTTTTTGTCTGTTGTTATTGCAGTGAATGGATATGAATCATATAATACAGCAGTATTCTATTAGGTACAAAAAGGTGTAGTATCTAGATTTTTGCACTGTACTTGGTGTGTTTATCTTTGATCTTCGCTAAATCTCTTCGCCAAAAAATAGACGATCTACATGCTCAGAACGCGTCACATCGTGACGCGTTCTGAGCTTGTAGATCGGCTATTTTTGGCGAATGTTCCCCCCAGAATAGGGATGCTGGGGTTCAAGTGGTTAAACGTCTCAAGCATAAAGTCATTTTCAATCTGTTCCAATGGAAAACAGATATTCTCTCAAGTTGTCCTTGTGACATATGAGATTTACATATTTACGTATAAGGTTCTAAAATGTAAAAGATCCTTCCTGCCTCAGTAATGGACATGAAGGAGGAGAAAGAAACAAGAGTCTGGCTGCCAGGAGGAGCACGGGGAGCCAGGGAGCCAGGTAGGGAGCGAGGGAAGGAGGCCAACGGAGAAAAAAAAGAGACAGTTTAAAGTAAAGTGGGCCAATGTGCTGCTCATGAAGAAGACTCCTGTGGGATGGGGGGGGGGGGCAGCCCAATGGGGGTTCCAACAGCACGCGTACAGTAAGTACAGTACGGTACGGTACGGTACAGAACACAGTGCTCACTAGGCCAGTAGGACATCAGGGAAGCCTGTCTCAACATCCCAGAGAAGTATTATACTGTACAATACAACCCTTAACCACTTTAAAGGGATAGTTCACCCCCCAAAATGACGTATTTTCTATCAATTAAACACCCCATGAAGCATTGAATGAATGGAGATTTTTTTTGTTTCAGTTGCATTCCTAAACCAATAATTTGATGACCGGCGGCGGCTCCGGTAGGAGACTCAAAGTGTCAACTTTGTGTCTCCTACCGGATACATTAGCATCGTCATCAAATGATTGGCTTTATTGACTTAAAAACAAACAATTAGCCATGAATTCAAGGCTTCATGAGGTTTGTAATTGATAGAAAATAAGTCATTTTTTGGGTGAACTATCCCTTTAATCCTGGTGTCACAGTTTTGGGCATAAATGTATAGGCAAATGTTGTTGTTTTTTTAACTGTGAAAATAGTAGATCTATAAGCTCCCACTGCGTCACATCGGGGCATGTTGACAGCTTTTAGATTAGCTATTTTCCACAACCAGTGGCTTACCCACTTAAAAGTTTAAAACGTTGACAAGGGAAGCCCGTATTTCTTTACACCGCTACACCTAATCTCTTCACCAAAAATGGCAGATCTACAAGCCACGGGCGACTCATTTACTCGAAGCAGTAACGAGCACGAAGAGTGACTCACACGCGCGGGCGGGCAAGCTAAAGTGTTGATCATTAGGAAACAAATGGGACCCTTTAATGAGACCAACTCTCTTATGGACCAGAGGTTCTCAAAGTGGGGTCCGGGGAACTCCAGTGGTCCCTGAAGGGGTTCCAGGGGGTCCCCAGCTAAATGACTGGTAACTCTGAGAGTTATGGGGGGGGGGGGGGTCCATAGCCTACAATGCCTAACATTTTCCACTCTCCCTCCCCTCCAGGCAGTAACTGGTGAGTAGGGAGAGGAGAACAGAGACCAGGAGAAGAGATACTGTAAGAGGAGAGGAGTGGAGAAGAAAGGAGAGGAGATACTGTAAGAGCAGAGGAAAGGAGAAGAAAGGAGAGGAGATACTGTAAGAGCAGAGGAGAGGAAAGGAGAGCAGAAGAAATGAGAGGAGAGGAGATACTGTAAGAGGAGAGGAAAGGAGAAGAAAGGAGAGGAGAGGAGACCTCGCTGCAAGAACACCCATTCATCAACAGTGGTGCTTATGAGAGAAAGAGAGGTAAACGGGTCAATTCATCACGCCTGGTTAGAAGACGCTGGTGATCTCACCGTGCACCTCCACCCCGACCTTCACTGACTCACACCCACCCACAGTACAGAGATCTATGACCCACACACACACACCAGTGGTGGAAAAAGTACTCAAATGTTTTACTTAAGTAAAAGTATCAATAATGCAATGTAGAAATACTCCGTTATACCACCTTTCTTCGTAAAGGGAGGTGATATAACTACACATCATGCAGAACTTCTGATGGGCGGTCTCAGAACTTTTTTTCAGAAGTCGTTCACCTGCAGATGTCCTGATGACTCTGAACCGTAGTTCAGAAAGCCTGTCCGAACCGGAAGACTTCCCGATGTCGGAAGGAGCATGTACTGTATTGGCCTTTGCACAAGCAGCCCCATGGGTAGACAACCCAGCCTGGTGGAGATAAGCGCTCTTTAAGCTTTTCTTGTTTTCAATGCGTTGTGGGCGTGTTGTATATCGTCTCTGTCGGGTGGAAACCTCATATGTCCAAAACGGTTACTTTTCAGGATTTTTGATGCTTTTGCGTGACGCTGTAGTAAAGTATGATCAAGTAGGGCGTTAATTTACGAAAAAAAAATACAAAAAGTTAAATTATGGACATAAGAGGTTTCTGCCCGACAACAATGACATGGATATGGCTGACTAGATACAGGTTGTGCTGGCTTGCAGTCATCCTGACGGCATCGCTGTTTGCAAAGGAGAGACCGGACAGACGGACGAACAGACGGACAGACAGACAGACAGACAGACAGACAGACACAGGGCATACTGTACAGCTACTGTACAGCTACTGTACCGCACTCAACCCTCTACACGTGGGCGTGCATGTTCCCATAACAGCAACGCTCCCTGAAACAGCAAAAAAAAAAAAACTAAACAAAACAAAAAACCCAACTTCAGCTAATTTATTCTGGAAGTTTGGGAGTTGAATCCCCTGAGCGTGTCTCCGTGCCTCCGCCTATCGAGTGAACAGGCACATCCACATCCACATACACACACACACACACACACAGCCCCGGCAACGTGCGTGTGTGTGTGTGTGTGTGTGTGTGTGTGTGTGTGTGTGTGTGTGTGTGTGTGTGTGTGTGTGTGTGTGTGTGTGTGTGCACCCGCTGGACCTCACCGGACCGGGCCGGGCCACTCAGGCTCTGAGTGGCGCCTCTGCAGAGCTATAGCGGCAGAACGCTTCACACATCACAGACGACCCCGAGTGGAAATGAGGAAATTACCCTTTTTTTCAAGTTCCAGCGCTGCTACCTATATACAGTACCGCCGCTGCATAGAGAGGCTCTCAGGACCCCCTTATCGGGCAATTACACTCCCACCCCCACCCCCCACCCCCCCCAAGCTGACTTCAAAAGAGGATAAACAAGCCAGGAGGTCGTGGGTGTCCGTCTCTCAGAGAGGCCAACGTGTCAGTGATCAAGTGTCTGCGGAATGGATATACGTACGCAAACTGGAGCAACTCTGTGTGTGTGTGTGTGTGTGTGTGTGTGTGTGTGTGTGTGTGTGTGTGTGTGTGTGTGTGTGTGTGTGTGTGTGTGTGTGTGTGTGTGTGTGTGTGTGTGTGTGTGTGTGTGTGTGTGTGTGTGTGTGTGTGTGTGTGCGTGCGTGTGTGTGGAGGAGGGACTGTATAGCGTTCCCTGAGTGTGGTCATTTGCATAATGGACTACAACTAACGTTGAAGTGCTGCGAAAGAGAGAGAGAGAGAGAGACAGAGAGAGAGAGACAGAGAGAGAGAGAGACAGAGACAGAGACAGAGAGACGGAGAGACAGATAGAGAGAGTCAGAGAGAGGACTATAGCGTTTCCGCTAACCCCTACAACCGTTGGTTTCAAATAAATAAATAGATAAATAAATAAATGAAAGAAGTGTCTATAGTGCTGCCGGGGTAGAGTTGTTGGATCCGGAGCAACTCTGGCAGAAGTTTTATGAAGTGCTGTAGCTCATCATCAGAGTGTACTTTAACTCTGCATAGCGGCGCTGTCTGTCGGGCAGAAACCTCTTATCTACATATTCTAACGTTATGTGTTTTTTTCTTAATTTAATGTAGTGATCACACTGCGCTAAACAGCGTCCACACAGAAGAATAAAAAGCAAGCAGATCCACAAGCTCGAAACGTGGCGCTTGTAGATCTGCTGCTTTTGCTGCTTTTGAATTTGAATGGTGAAAAGTAATAGTTTTGGAACCATATGAGGTTTCCTACCCCGACAGAGACGACGATGCTGTCTCATTACAGGAGCCCTGGGTAGGCTGAGACCCAGGGGGGGGGACCGGCGATGGGTCCAAGCCCAGTGGAGCGTGACCCTACTGGGGGAGGGGAGGGGGGGGAGTGGGTACTTACTAACACAGTGAAGTCCTTCCTGAGTGTTAAATGAACTCCCGGAGCATGTAGAAACGCTTCATAAATATGGAACGCTCCGAGTTCATTTAAAAAAGACTCTAGGATTTGACTGTGTGCGTGTACATTAAAAGAGATAGAGACTGCAGAGAGAGGGAGGGAGGGAGGGAACCATTGCAGAGAGTTATTTTTTTGGGGGGGTTGGGGGGGGGGAGTAGAGGATAAGGGGAGAGAGATGGGAGAGGGGAGGGAGTAAGGAGGGGGAGAGGAGAGAGAAGAGAGAGGAGGGAGAGAGGACCCTAGCTTAGCCTAGCTCATCGTGCACGCTCACCGTGCACGCTCACTGTGCACTCTCACTGTGCACACTCACCGTGCACGCTCGCCGTGCACGCTCACTGTGCACTCTCACTGTGCACACTCACCGTGCACGCTCGCCGTGCACGCTCACTGTGCACTCTCACTGTGCACACTCACCGTGCACGCTCGCCGTGCACGCTCACTGTGCACTCTCACTGTGCACACTCACCGTGCACGCTCGCCGTGCACGCTCACCGTGCACTCTCACTGTGCACTCTCACTGTGCACGCTCACCGTGCACGCTCACCGTGCGCACTCCTGCTGCATATGCATGGTGTCCCTGTTAGAATCATGTCAGTCTACCTGTAACTGTATAGGTCTTTACCAGCCTGCCCCCCCAGCCAGTCTGATATGAAGTAAATGTACTTAATTACTTTCCACCACTGAAAAGTACTGTAACGTGAGGTTTACCACCCGACAGCAACGATGTGTGAAATAATACTATGTATACTGTACCAAAATCTCATGTAAACAACAAGCTCACCTGGAAAAGCTGACTCATGTGCAGCTTTTCATAATGTACTGTAGCTGTTGAGTCACTGGTGGACTAGAACCACAGGCAGCCCCAATTAACACCATTCAATCCGGGAACGCATCCGTGTCACTTTAGATTTCTTTGACTGTTCAACTAATAGCAGATATACAAGCTCATAGCGCCAACGCTATGGATGAACAAGTGAAATTGGTAGTGATGAAACAATTCATACAAAACTGCATCTTGAGTCTTTGTGGGGCTCTCCTTTCCTGATTGCAGGGGGGGACGTGCAGAAGGATTTGGAGAGGCAGGGGCTGGAATTTCAAAAAGGGCACCTATTGGATACATTTTTTTTACGAAAAAAAAAAAAAAGCCAGTGGTGGTCCGGGGACCCCCAGGCAGGGTTGCCAGATCTGCTTATTATAACTTCCCCACAAGATTTTATTTGAAAATAGCAGATCTACAAGCTCATGATGTATACAGTATGTTAAAGTGCTCGTGTGGCCCCATATTCGCTTCTTTTGGGCTGGTTTTCCTAGACCTGGTTGCTTGTTTCTCTCACAGAATCTGGCAACACTGCCCCCAGGGGTCCTTGAGGGGGTCCCCAGCAACATTTGTTAATGTAGCATCACAATCATTTTAACCACTTTTTTCAATTTTTACATTGACTATTCAAAAATAGCAAATCTACAAGCTGGTACATCTGCTATTTTGAGGTTTCTTTTGAAAAATATTAAACATGTTAGGAACATTTTGAATATTTGAATTTCTTTAACATAAATCTTCTCTTCTGGAGGTCCCTGGCACAAAACCTTTTCAGATGGGGGTCCGTGGCCAACGATTTGGGGGTCCTTTGATACGAAAAAGTTTGCAACACTTCAACGACTCAGCAAGCCATGTAGCCGGTCACGCTTGGCCGTTTTGTGTAGCTTTTGTCGCCACTAGTGTGAACGCAGGCAGCATCAGAGGACTTGATAGTGAAGTGCAGGGCCACTGGTGGTATTTGTGTGTGTGTGCGTGTGCTTGCGTGCGTGCGCGCGTGTATGTGTGTGTGTGTGTGTGTGTGTGTGTGTGTGGTGTGCTGTGCGTAACAGTAGCCCGGGGTCTGCCCGAGTGACGCTGGTGCTTTAGACAGCGGAGTCAAGTGACCCATGGCTGTGAGTCACTGCTGATGAGGTTTCACACTCCCCAGTCGGTCAGCGGCCAGAGGAATGCTCTCTCTCTCTCTCTCTCTCTCTCTAACACACACACACACACACACACACACACACACACACACACACACAGCGGCGAGAGGAATGCTCCCGTTAACCAAGAGCTATCAAGTGGCTTAGCCAAGAGTGACGCGTGACCACAGTGTGACAAGAAGCAAACTAAACCCAAAACTCACTTGCACACACACACACACACACACACACACACACACACACACACACACACACACACACACACACACACACACACACACACACACACACACACACACACACACACACACACACACACACAAATGCAAGACAAGTGCGCGCACACACACACACACACACACACACACACACACACTCTTGCGAGCGCACACACACTCAAATGCATGCATGCACACCCACGCATGCATACATAAACGCATGCTTATACACACAAACACTTACATGCATGCATGTGCACGCGCACGAGCACACACACACACACACACACACACACACACACACACACACACACACACACACACACACACACACACACACACACACACACACACACACACACACACACACACACACACAGAGAGAGAGAGAGAGAGAGTTGTGTGAGGCCCCATTGGCTTCTGAAACACTGCGCACTTTAAACCGTGTAATTCCTCGCCGGCCTCAGTGTCATCTTCTTCTCTCAACTTCAACAACGCCAGAAAACAAGATGGTGTCTGCAGCTCCCCTTCTACAGACGGACAGACGGACGGACGGACGGGGGGTTCTCTCTCCTTACACGACCAAAAACAGGCCGATCTACAAGCTCACGATGCTTCGCAGCGCGACGCCTCGTAGAACTTGTAGATCGGCCTGTTTCCTGGCGCACGGCACAGGCACGAAACTTAAGTACAAATGGGGCCATTACTGTATGTCGAGTACAAGTTTCCATTTCGTAACCACAGCTATGCTAATGTCACTAACAGGCCAGTCAAGTGACACTTAATAACTTGCACAACCTCCCGTCTATTCCCACGGGGGGAGTGACTGACACACATCGCTTGCAATCGGAGATTTTGCTTACGCTCGATCGCCTCCCCTCCCTCCCTCCCTCCCCCCCTCCCCCCACAGGGCTCCTGTTCATTCATGGCAAAATGGAGACGCTAATTGGGATGCCAATGCTAATTACAGTCTCCACAAAATACCTCACCGGTTCATTTTCAATGTACAAAAGGTGTCAGGTCCTCTAAATGCAGTGGGCAGGAGAAGTACTCAGATTATTTTACTGCAGTAGGCTACTTGAAGTTACTGCATTACTTGTTGTTACTGGAGTACTTGATATTAGTGCAGTACTTGTTGTTAGTGCAGTACTTGTTGTTACTGCAGTACTTGTTGTTACTGCTGTACTTAGTGCAGTACTTGTTGTTACTGCAGTACTTGTTGTTACTGCAGTACTTGATGTTAGTGCAGTACTTGTTGTTAGTGCAGTACTTAGTGCAGTACTTGTTGTTAGTGCAGTACTTAGTGCAGTACTTGTTGTTACTGCAGTACTTAGTGCAGTACTTGTTGTTACTGCAGTACTTGTTGTTAGTGCAGTACTTGTTGTTACTGCAGTACTTAGTGCAGTACTTGTTGTTACTGCAGTACTTGTTGTTACTGCAGTACTTGTTGTTAGTGCAGTACTTGTTGTTACTGCAGTACTTGTTGTTAGTGCAGTACTTGTTGTTAATGCAGTACTTAGTGCAGTACTTGTTGTTACTGCAGTACTTGTTACTGCAGTACTTGTTGTTACTGCAGTACTTGTTGTTACTGCAGTACTTGTTGTTACTGCAGTACTTAGTGCAGTACTTGTTGTTACTGCAGTACTTGTTGTTACTGCAGTACCAGCATCTGATCTCATCCATGGTCAGTGATGCAACAAGAGGTAAAGCAAAAGAACTCCGAACAGCCACACTCTTTAAAATTCCTCCAAACTTCAGTTTGTGCCAGTGTGTGTGTGAAACATGCTAGTAGGCATAATGTCCTCCAGTCCAGTGTGTGAAACATGCTAGTAGGCATAATGTCCTCCAGTCCAGTGTGTGAAACATGCTACTAGGCATAATGTCCTCCAGTCCAGTGTGTGAAACATGCTAGTAGGCATAATGTCCTCCAGTCCAGTGTGTGAAACATGCTAGTAGGCATAAAGTCCTCCAGTCCAGTGTGTGTGAAACATGCTAGTAGGCATAATGTCCTCCAGTCCAGTGTGTGTGAAACATGCTAGTAGGCATAATGTCCTCCAGTCCAGTGTGTGTGAAACATGCTAGTAGGCATAATGTCCTCCAGTCCAGTGTGTGGGAAACATGCTAGTAGGCATAATGTCCTCCAGTCCAGCGGTTCCAAACCTTTTTCTGGATGCAGGGCCCACTTAAAAATCTTGAAAGTGTTAGCGGCCCACCCATCTGACGGCTCTGCTGCACACCTCGGGGTCATATGAGACACGCTCGCCCAGTTTGGGACCGAGCGGTCGGACGGATGCTGTCTGAGTTATTATGCCCGGCAGGGACGTGCACAGATAGACTGTAGGTGGTGCTACAGCACCTGCCCTTTGCCCTCTTGACCAGAAGTGCCTTTTTTCAGTTTACAGCAGGGGTCTTCAAAAGGGGGTCCGGGACCCCTAGGGGGTCCTCAGAGTTACTACAGGGGGTCTGCCAATTCTTTATGTGATATGATTTTTCTTTTTACCATAACCACTCGAAACCTAGCATCCCTTTTCTGAGGAGAACTTTAGCCAAAAATAGCAGATCTACAAGCCCACAACGACTCGCGCTGCGAGGCGTTGTGGGCTTGTAGATCGGCTATTTTTGGCAAAGAACAGGTATAGGTGTAGAGGGAAAAAAGAGCAGACCAAGTCAACAAAAAAAAGTATAATTTACTTGAGCACCTGCCCCTCAAAATGTCTGTGCACGCCACTGATGCCCGGGACATATTTTGTGTGAATAGTATAGAAGAGAGCTTCTCCAGACGAGACACACTTCTAAGACCTGAGGCCGATTCTACAAATGCCTTCCAAGTAGTTTCAAGATGTTTCAAAAACGTAAAAAAAATAGCAGATGTACAAGCTCGCAGCGGGGCACAATGTGACGCGCTGTGAGCTTGCATGTCTGCTATTTTTGAATAGCCAACGTAAAAATCTTGACACAGATGCTTTCCCAGTTTTAATGGGTTAACTGTTGTTTTTTTTTTCAGCCATTGTGCGATTAGTGGCCGAAGACACAAATGACGGTAGAAAATATTACACATCACAAATATATAGGAAATAGGTGAACTGAATCATGATAGATGAATATAGCACTATGATTTCACTGGTTTTAGTTAGAATATGAAGTACTTTAACGCTTTGACTGCCAATGACGAGATTTCTCATCATATTTTGCTAAGGCGCAGCCTGCCAATGACGAGAATGACGAGATTTTGTGTTTTCGGTGGTTTTCCACTAGATGGCGCTAACCTGGGAGTCACCATTTGACTCCCAGGGAAGCTCACTTCCTTGTTTTTCGATTTGGAAAAGTGGCTTTTTCTCTGTTTCTGTTACTTTTTGGGGAAAACAGCTACATACAACTTCCCACAACTATGGAACGGATGACATGCTTTTTCTCGATCATACTGGAGATAAATATTCTATGGTTTTTCAAAGGTTAGTGAAAACACTCGAAAATCGCTGGCAGCGGCTTAGCAAATTATGTTTTATTTCTGTCAAGAGTTAAAAGAGTATTGTAGGATATAGTACTGTAGGATGTATATTCATTCTGTCTTGTCTGTATTTTCTGTCTTTTTAAATGCTGACCCTGGGAGCTGAGCTCCAATAAGAGTCCCTATGAATTCATGCAAATGGCAAATAAAGTCTATTCCATTCTGATGTATTGTGTGACAGACAGACAGACAGACAGACAGACAGAGATTCTGTCAATTATAGTATAGATCAGGGGTCTTCAACGTTTTTAGGCCAAGGACCCCCTAGCTGAGAGAGCGATGAATCAGGGACCCCCTCTATATTGTATAAAATTGTGATTCAGATACACCTCTTTTTTCCCTATACACACCTACTCTTTGCCAAAAATAGCCGATCTACAAGCTCACAACGCCTCGCAGCGCGAGGCGTTGTGAGCTTGTAGATCGGCTATTTTTGGCTAAAGTTCTCCTCAGAAAATGGATGCTAGGGTTCAAGTGGTTAATGAAAAAAAAAAAAATCATATCACACAAAGATTTGGCGGACCCACTGTATTAACTCTGACCCCTGTTGAAGACCCCTGGTATAGATAGATAATTGCGATTGGGCGATTATGTAATAATCACATCACAGGGACCGTCACAGTGATGTAATAATTGTGACGGCCCTGTGATGTGACCAGTGACCACTGCTCCTATTGGTCAGCATGGGTCAGATGCAGAGGACCAATCTGCCCACATGGATCGATACAGTTGACATAAGAGGAGTAGACATATCTCTCATTTATCTTGTTACCGCAAACCAAAGCTCTCGTACAGAACAGTCTTAAACCATTGGTTCTCAAAGTGGGGTCCGGGGACCCCCAGGGGTCCTTGAGAGAGGGGGTTCCAGGGGGTCCCCTGCCAGCTAAATGACTGGTAATTCTGAGAGTGTACAAATGGAACCAAATGGACCATCACGGGTCCATTTGAACACATGTAGGCCTGTTGCAATTCTTACATTTGTATTCATATGCTCCAGTGTTCGACGACAACAAACACAATTAAATCGTTAATCGCAATTATTTGTGTGATAGTTAAATAAATGTCATAATCGTGACAGCCTTAAACACTGCACCAATGTGGAAACCCAACAACAAACCTATCCACATCCCCATTACGACCCGTCCGGTGAACTCAACTCACCAGTGGTGGAAAAAGTACTCACATCTTTTGCTTAAGTAAAAGTATCAATACTGCAATGCAGAAGTACTCTGTTACAAGTAAAGTCCGGAATTAAAAATGTACTTGAGTAAAAGTACAAAAGTATTGTAGATCGGCTATTTTCAAATGTATATAGGGCTGAAGTGGTTAATATACGTTTTGTAATAATAATCAAAATCTACAAAGTAACTAACTAAAGTTTTCAAATAATTGTAGTGGAACACAATGTTTGAGTCTGAGATGTAGTGGAGTAGAAGTTAAAGTACAGCACATTGTAAATACCCCAGTAAAGTAAAAAATACCACAAAATGGTACAGTACTTGAGTAAATGTACTTAGTTACTTTACACCACTGCAACTCACACACAGGATAGAATAAAACACTCCCCTCCTGCACTGAGCTATACTGTAATATATGGCCTTAAAACGTCACTTCCAATCCGATAAGACGCTGCTGGCGGTTCCCGACCTCGCGCTAAGGACTGGTGAATTGTTTCCGCATATTTATGAGCTATTTCTGTGTCCTGACGACTCCCGCGGGCCAGAACGTGGCGTGTAGGGTGCTTCAGCACCCGTGCCTCCTCACGTGCCCCCCCTGTTAGGGTGCACGAGAGAGAGAGAGAGAGAGAGAGAGAGAGAGAGAGAGAGAGAGAGAGAGAGAGAGAGAGAGAGAGAGAGAGAGAAAGAGAGAGATGGAGAGAGAGAGAGGGGGGGGGGGATTTCTTGTTCACTTCAATACCCTCAGCTTTGTTCTCTTCTGCCTTAATCTCTAAACATTTTCCCAATGGGGAAAATGAGATGAATTTGTATTCAGGTACAACATAGGAACATTCTCATTCTACTACTATGCCAGCAAAATGTGGAATGCCCTGACACCATCCATTAAAATACCATTAACCCATTAAAGCCTGGGGGTCCGATTCTAACCAAAATGTCTTCTAAATCCTAACAGTTTTCTGAAAAACTGTTGCTATATCAGTGGTTCTCAAACTTTTTCATGTCAAGGAACCCCAAAAGTATATGTATTTGGCACAAAGTGACGCGCTGTGAGCTTGCCTTGTAGATCTGCTATTTTTGAATAGCATGAAACATGATTGTGAAGCTATATTAACTACTTTTGCTGAGGAACCCCATGGAACCCTCCCAAGGACCCCTGGGGGTCCCCGGACCCCACTTTGAGAACCACTGGCGTAGAGGATACCAATGCAGGTGAAAATGGGCTGCAGTATTTCATCTGCAAATGTAACTGTTTTTGTATCATTTCTCTACAGGCAATGCGTTTTAAATGGCATTTGACTGGAATAATATTTACCTATTTATACAGTAGCAAATAATCAGCCTTTTTTCCCTCACTGATTGCATTTCAAACAAACAAAAACATCCGGAGCATTGATTAAACTCTGCAAAATTGAGTCTGAGAGTTCAACAAGTGCATTGAAATGAGAGTTGTTGCATACCTGCAATGACTCAACTGAACTGAAAAAGAGTTGTTCTTATTTCAGCGGCACAAAACCCAAAGAAAACAAACTCGAGGAATCTTGGCACCGTTTGGTAGGAGATTCTGTTTGCATCCCTCAAGCTTCTCTCTCTCCCTCTCTCTCTCTCTCTCTGCACTTTTTTCAATCCCTCCGTCTGTCTCTCCCACACCCTCCATCTGATCGAGGCCAGAATGAGAACTTGGAGACCACAATCTGTAATGTTGTTTTTTTTGTTTTCTTTTTTGGGAGACGTCCCGAGTTCCCACCACCCACCCCCACCAAAACCCTGGGCGGTTATTTTTCATAAGTAAAGGATTGGAGCGCCAATCTGGCTTCTAACAGTGCCCAGAACAGTCAGCGACATTCACTCTGCCAGGCTGCATTAATATCTTCCAAAATGTCTCCTTCTCTACCGCTATGCACACACACGCACACGCACACACACACGCACACGCACACACACACACACACACACACACACACACACACACACACACACACACACACACACAAACACACACACACACACATATAATTATATGGAAATTAATTAAAATGACAAAAGTTCAGCAAAGGTGACTGTACAGGTACTGTAGTAGCATCACGGACATCACAGTGAAGTATGTTTATATAATAAACAACTTTTTTTTTAATAAGGCAGGGTTTCTCAAAGTGAGTGCCGTGGCACCCTCGGGTGCCGTGACACAAGTCAAGGGGTGCCACAGAATACTTTTGATAATATTTGGAATTTATCAAAAATGTGAACCATTTTAACCATAATCCTCCATACTTGATTTGCTCGGTGCGCTCTTTTTACATCCACAACATATCTCTTCACCAAAAATAGCCGATCTACAAGCTCACAACGCGTCACAAAAAGTGACGCGTTGTGAGCTTGTAGATCGGCTATTTTTGGTGAACGTTACCACAAGATTAGAGATGCTGGGGTTCAAGTGGATATTTTCAATCTGTCCTAATGGAAACTGACGTTCTCTCAAGTTGTCCTGGCTTGTGACATACTGTATCTTAGGATGAAAGAATTACATTTTATGTCCCGTACCGTAATATGACATACATTTAAGGTGCCATAAAGTAACAATGTCATTCAGGGGTGACATGGATGAAAACAAATATTTACAGGCAAAAACGTTTGACAACCACTGATATAAGGTACCGTGGCAGCAACTGATAAATGCTGATGGTGTGTATATAATATGCCAAGGTTTTACATACTGTACATTGCACATACGCTGATCTATTTTTATTACCGTATCCCATTTGTATAAAACGACTGACTCTTTTTTTTCTCCGCTTTGTTTTTCTCTCTTTCTTTTTCTTTACTTATTATTATTATTACCTATGCTGCTACAGTATCTGAAGAAAGCAGGGAAAAAAATAAAGTTTTTAATCTTATGTACCTACCTGTACACAAGATGTAACAATAAAGTATAACCTGGAACCCTGATCACAGTATTGACATCGCGAGTGGAGGAGGGTTGCTCCAGTAGTTGTAAAGTACTGTACTGTAGTTGGTACAATAATGGACTATAAATGTACATTGTAAATGTCTAACAATGCAATGCTCTGGAGTCTGGAAGCCTTTCTACTGTTAACTGTACAATGAATGAATGAATGAATGAATGAATCAATCAATCAATCAATCAATGGATGAATGGAGGGATGAATGAATGAATGAGTGTCGGCACAGCCCATCCCTTGTGGGATTATTCAGACAGTATACGTACAAGTAAATATACGGTATATTGATACTGTATACTGTATCTGTGGAGCGAACAGCAAGGTAATACTATCTACTTATACGTACTACCCTTGAGTATTGGGAAATGGAGGAATTAACGGTTCAAACACCGATTTCCAAAATGTATTTAACACCTTTATTGTGAAAATTGTTTTGCCCCCCCCCCCCCCCCCCCCCCCCCCCCCCCCACCCCCCCCCCCCCCCCCACACGCACACACATTATTAGAATTCCTGCGTTAAAAATTATATTCACTGAGATTAATTTGTATTTATAAATAGTGGACTGACATCTACAGTATGTAGTTAGAAACCAAATTCCATACTCACAGTAAAT
>NC_139942.1:47641322-47696322 GCF_963454915.1 Gymnoscopelus microlampas | reverse complement strand
CCCCCCATCTCAAAATATGTTGTTCCAGGGACCCCCCAGAAGCAAAGATTTGAGTTAAAAAATGCTCGCTTTAAAAGAATACATATTCAAAGATTTGCACACATTTTCATGATTTTTCAAAAATAGCCAAAATGTAAAATAATGCTTTTTAGCTCAAAAATCAAAAAATGACACGGAATGCGTTCCAGCTCTTAAAGGGTTAAATCCGCCCCACACAGCCACTGCTATCGTACCATACTGGCTCACCTGTCAGTGAGGAGCACCCACCGGGAGGAGTTAGCAACTCTGTCCTATACGCCTCTCGTTCAACAACCCCTAATATACCCCCTAATATAGAATTCAATCAATCACATTTACAGTACTTAATGAGATGGGTAAAATATACTATTTGTAATCATTTTTTAGATTGTATTTCATTCATTCTGTTGACTTTTTTTTTTTGGTAAAATATTTTTTATGACCCAAAATAATTTGCGACCCCAACTTTGGGAACCCCTGCTCTATAGGCTACAGTCCACGACTGACACAGCCCCATGGGTAGGCCAACCGGCCTGGAGGAGACCTGCACTCCGAGGAACAACCCATTGCTGGTTTTGAGACCAGTGTTAATCTTTGACAGTAAATTTTGATTTAGTCTCAAGGTCATTACACACCGGCGATTATGCGAATATGCGCAAAATTCGGACTCATTCCGAATAATTAAAAGGCGCCTTTTTGCTTTTTCGCTCCATGGAAGCTTGCATTGACTTTATAAGGTTTTTTAAAAAAACATATTATTCGCCTGAAAAATTCGCCCCCGGTGTGTAAGGAGCTTTAGTCTTAGTCTTTTGAATAACACACCATTTAGTTTTAGTCATATTTTAGTCTTCTGAAAATTGTTTAGTCTTAGTCTAGTCTAGTCAACTAAATATCAAAACCTTAAGTCTTTTAGTCTTAGTCAAAAACAATTATACTGCAGCATATTCTGATTTAGTCTTAGTCTTAGTCTTTTGACTAACACACCATTTAGTTTTAGTCCTATTTTAGTCTTCTGAAAATTGTTTAGTCTTAGTCTAGTCTTGTAAGTCTTTTAGTCTTTTAGTTTTAGTCTTAGTCGACAAAATTAACACTGTCTGAGACGTGTCCAAATCTCCATCTGTTTCCACACGTTTGTTGACCTAAACAGCCAACATTATTATGATACATGAATAGTAATACTCGTCACGTTTATGAGTTCAGTGAGTGGGCTAAGGGTCATGTGTGTGTGTGTGTGTGTGTGTGTGTGTGTGTGTGTGTGTGTGTGTGTGTGTGTGTGTGTGTGTGTGTGTGCACCATTAGAGAGTAATCCATTGGGCTGTGTGTGTGCGTTATGAGGAAAACCTCATGCAGATTGCCATGGCACGTTCGATGCATAGATTGCATACTGTGCATCATGTGGGGGAATCCCATCACTAGACTAATGGTGATTAATGTCTGGTGGATAAGTGGAGCAAAGGCCTGTTAGAGACGTCCTCTGCATCGGGTCCTTCCTAATGGACATCTGATTGATTTAAAAAAGGACCATACCGGTGTGAGTACATTTCATTGTCTATGGCAGTAGTTTTCAACCTTTTTCATGCCAAGGACCCCTAAATTGATATGCATTTGGCCACGGACCCCCATCTGAAAATATTTTGTGTCCCCAGAAGCAAAGATTTGAGTTCAAAATATTCGCTTAAAAAAAAAGAAGTATATATTCAAAGCTATACACACATTTTCAAGATTTTTCAAAAATAGCAGATCTACAAGCTCATAGCGCGGCACTCGGTGAGTGCCGCGTGATGAGCTTGTATATCTGCTATTTTTGAATAGCTAAAGCTAAGTGGTTAAAACGATTGTGACACTATGTTAACTAATTTTACTGCCCCCCCCCCCCCCCCCCCCAATAAGGACCACTGGTCTATGGTCATAAAACAAACATAGATCATGGCTTCATTGCTAGATTTTGTGTTCTTTGTGTTCTTGTTTTACTATGACATTTGTTTCTGTTTTTATACATTTTTTCCTCCTTATTTAATCATGGCCAATGTCCGATCCCTTGTGTATTGTAGTCCATTGTCACTGCTGACTTCTACAGTACAGATGGTCGTAAGGAGAGCAGGGACAACCACGTGTGACAACAAGGGTGCATCTTTTGACATGACAGTGAGTAGTTTCACCAGGAGTATGTATTGCATGCTAAGGATGAAGAGTTTCACCAGTAGGATGAATCACATGCAAAGGACGAAGAGTCATTGTGTGCTGTTTCACGTTTAAATCATGTTTCTACGTAACAGTATGCCAGAACAATGTGGCTCCAAAGGCAGGTGTTGTTTTCAGATTTCCCCCCATTGAAAGTCAAGTGTTTTTTTTTTGGTGTTGTTTCTTGCGTATTACATCGCAAGGGTAATAACAACGGCAAGAAATTGAATAGCCCAATAAAGACACAGACTCTGTGTCTGTCTGTCTGTCTGCACAGTATGTGCCACACATCTCCAGAACTGTTCATCCAATTATATTCACACTTGCCGAGGAGGACCCAAGGGAGTGCAGTGTCAAGTGTGTGAAGTCGATTGGATGAGTGGTTCTCGAGAACACTGCAAGTAGAACTTCCGGGGGGTTTTGTCTGTCTGTCTGTCTGCCTGTCTGTCCGCTGAGGAGTAACGGGGCTTTCATTAACGGGGTCCATGAGCCCTGGCTGGCTGCAAGGAAGTTGTTTGGGGTCGCACGAGACGGCGAGCCAAGTTGTGAAGAAAACCAAACCAAAAACAATGGCTATTTCTGTTGACTGATGCAGACATCTGCTGTCAAGTAGGGATTGAAGATCCGTACTTGAAATTATACTGTTGAGAGTGAGACTGATGATACGTTCTTGGTTATACCTATATCAGAGGTGGGCATCTTTGATGGTGGAGAGGGCCACTACATTTCCACACTCACTCCAGAGGACCACATTTCATATACAGTACTGTCGGGCAGACACCCCTTATCTCCATATTTTAACTTTTTTCGTCACACAAAAGTAGCAAAAATAGCAGATCTACAAGCTCAAAACGCGTCGCACTGCGACGCGTTTTGAGCTTGTAGATCTGCTATTTTTGCTATTTTTTAATTAGAATCCTGAAAAGTAACATTTGTATTTAATTTCAAATGCATTTAGTTATACTTATGTTAACTTTATGAACTTAAATACAAATACAAATTGGACATAAAAAAGACAATACAATTTTAATACCAGTCATTAAGCTACTAATATAGAATTGGAACAGCTGAAATCAATAATATATCTGTATTCCGTTATTAATCTGTGGGCCACATTAAGTGAAGGTGGGGGGCGCATGTGGCCCCCGGGCCGCCAGTTGCCCATGCATGACCTATATGATCCTTATGTTGCTATTTCTATGCATTTGATGTATTCAAAGCCTGATCCAACCCGTATACCTCGTGTTTACCTTGCTTACTGTAATTAGCTCTGGATTAACAGCATCTGCTAAATGCCTAAATGGTAAGATGCATTCGATATAGGATCCCAACATGCATGCCAGACGCATCGTGAGCTTGTGGATCGGATCGGCTATTAAAGAAAATAGGGCTAATGGCTAAAAAAGAGAGAGTGAAACGTGCACAGAAAAGAGAGAATGACGCAGGCCCAGAGAGGGCATTTTCACAGTCACCTGGGTGTTGTCACATACAGTATACTTCACATACACCCGTACGGATGTAAACACACACACACACACACACACACACACACACACACACACACACACACACACACACACACACACACACAAAGGGCCTCCCTTGCCAACTGGGCTTCCTGTGATTTCATGTCCCTGGGTATCCACTTACTCTCACCTTCACTCAACCTCTGTCTGAGCACGCACGCACGCGCACGCACACGCACACGCACACGCACGCACGCGCACACCCACACACCCACCCACCCGCCCGCCCGCCCACCCACCCACCCACCCACCCACCCACCCACACACACACACACACACACACACACACACACACACACACACACACACACACACACACACACACACACACACACACACGCACACGTTTATATTACTGTACTTGTGGGACATCAGCAATGCAGGATGGTGTTTTTATGAATGCGATGTTTACAATAATGGCATTTTTATCCCTAACCCTATAAAATAGCCAATCTACAAGCTCACAATGCATTTCTACTGTATTGTAGGTCTGGGGACATTTTTCCCTCACAAGCATAGTAATACAAGAATGCACAAGCACGCACACACGCACACACATACACACACACACACACACACACACACACACACACACACACACACACACACACACACACACACACACACACACACACACACCAGGTCTGTGTGTCATGTTTGACCCTGTACCGTCGGTGCAATGTTTCGTCCCTGTCTGATGAGACTGAAGGTCTTGACATACATCGTGACACGCAGGTGTGGGGCGCGCACCGAAAAAACAGCAGCTCTACAAGCTCACGCAGGCGTCGCTCTGAGACGCCTGCGTGAGCTTGTAGATCTGCTGTTTTTCGGTGCGCGACACCTGGCACACAACAACGTACAAATCAGCAGCTGTCCTAGTCTCGTGGCACATAAACCTGCATATCACCCACCGCATAAAAAACCCATCCCTAATCTCCTAATCTGCAGTAAACCAGCAGCAGACTATTCTCCATTGTCCTCACATGATTGGAGAGCGACACAACGACGGGGGGGTTTTCTGCTAACCGGCATCCAGATTAACGCAGATTAGAGTCAAAACGTTGGAGCCAGAAGCAAAGGAGTTTTGCTGAAATGACGCAGCTATAGCGTAAGCAGGACGTGACGCTGTTAGCACAGTGGTTCTCAACAAATGGGGATTCCGTTCGTCCGGGAGGGGGGGGTCCCCCAGGTGGGGTCCTTGAATCTATATCAATCGGATCTTTGAAAATAGCCGATCTACAAGCTCACATCTACAAGTTGTGTGCTTGTAGATCTGCTATTTAAGACAAAAAAAAATGTTTTATTTGGGGGGGGGGGGGACATTTGGACAACACAAATCTTGTATGGGGGGTCCCTGGCACAAAATATATCGTCTCTGTCGGGGGGGAATAGTGGTATAGCGTTCCCTGAGCGTTGTGTTCATGTCCTGGGGACAGCAGACTGCAGTGAATGTGAAATGCAACAGGCGCTGCGCATCTGTGTCATTTTAGATTTCTTTGGGCTATTCAAAAATAGCAGATACACAAGCTCATAGCACGGCACCGAGTCTTTGAATATATTTATACATTTTTTTTACTCAAATCTTTGCTTCTGGAGGTCCCTGGAACAAAATATTTTGAGATGGAGGAGGTTGGATAAGTAAATATAGTTTTGGGTGTTTTTGTGCTTGTCTATCAGCTATTTTTGAATTTGAATCCTGAGAAAAGTAACAGTTTCCACCCGACAGAGACGATATCCACATCCTCCTCTGAAACTCAGACATGTCCCACTGAGCCATAGTCGTCTATTAGACCTCCGTCTAAAACAGGGTTATAAATGGTCTACTGGTGAAAGTTTTTTAGCGGTCTAGGCTTAGCCTAGACGTTGATTAGCTGTTTTTTAAACGTTTATTTATAGACCGTCTATATCATAGACGTCATTTCAACGTCTATAATATAGACGGTCTATAAATAAACGTTTAAAAAACAGCTAATCAACGTCTAGGCTAAGCCTAGACCGCTAAAAAACTTTCACCAGTAGACCATTTATAACCCTGTTTTAGCCTACCCCTTAGACGTATTTTAGATGTCTAATAGACCAAAAAAATGCTCAGTGGGGTGTTTGTTAAAGCTGTATTATGACACTTTGTTTGTGAATACAATGTTGTTTTGTCCAATCTGTATGGTAGAGTATGTTAATACAATATAACTGATACAATTGGGGTGGTTGTATTTGGTCTCCCTGCTCTTCTTCTGAGACATTTAGATCCTGTGTGTCTAGGTTTGACACCATTTGGTGTCAAACCAAGTGGTATACTGCCTGCAGGTCAAAATGTAATTTATCCCCTGAGCGAGCAGGCAAAGCTCTATTAGTTCAGTGGCAAAAAAATAATCAGCTCTTAAGCAGGAGACCGCCGGGTTTGAATCCGCAGTGCGACACGTTGTGAGCTTGCAGCTCACGGTAAAAATGGCCTAAAGTTTCGAAAATGCCATTCATAAAATGGATGTGCAAAAATTACAATGTCCTCAGAAGTAGTAATACAAACCTCTGTGTGTGTGTGTGTGTGTGTGTGTGTGTGTGTGTGTGTGTGTGTGTGTGTGTGTGTGTGTGTGTGTGTGTGTGTGTGTGTGTGTGTGTGTGTGTGTGTGTTTATAATGATTACATTCCCAGTGAAGTTGTGTCTGTTTCAGTACACTCTCACTTTGTACAGTAAAGTGTATAAACCTCAATGAGAAAAGTGTCTCCCCATCGATTCTCCATTCTACTGTGTGATCCAAGAACAAAGGAGAGAGAGAGAGACACACAGAGAGAGACAGAGCGAGAGACAGAGAGAGAGAGAGAGAGAGACAGAGAGAGAGAGAGAGAGACAGAGAGAGAGAGAGAGAGAGAGACAGAGAGAGAGAGAGAGAGACAGAGAGAGAGAGAGAGAGAGAGAGAGAGAGAGAGAGAGAGAGAGAGAGGGATGGAGAGACAAATGAGAGTGCAGACCAACTGGAAAATGTGGAGAAAGGGAAGTCAACCGAGGCAAGTCAGTGTCAGAGATACTAAGAGAACCCTCTCTCTCTCTCTCTCTCTCTCTCTCTCCTCTCTCTCTACTCCAAGCAGTGCATTCTTCTGACTGTCAGGGCAGAAATGTTGTTTTACAAGGAAGGGTGTCACACAAAAGTAGCAAAATATTTCAGATCTACATATTGAACCAATGAAAAGTATTATTAAGAGCCTGGGACTTGGAGTCTTCAGATTACGGTGGAAGATTTGTGAGAGTCTGCAGTTCTAACTGCAACGAGGAGTTTGTTCCACAGTTTGGGAGCCAGAAGGGAGAAGAGTCTGGGACGTGTGCAGTGGTGGAAAAAGTCAAATGTTTTACTTAAGTAAAAGTATCAATACTGCAATGCAGAAATACTCTGTTACAAGTAAAAGTCCAGATTTCAAAATGTAAAATTTACAAAAGTATTGGTAGCAAAATTTACCATTTCACAAGATCAAAATGTTTTAAAAAAAATAGTTTGAAAATAGCAGATCTACAAGCTCACAGTGCATCGCATCATGACGCATTGTGAGCCTGTAAATCGGCTATTTTCAAATGGCCGAAATACATGTAGGGCTGAAGAGGTTAATGTATGTTTTGTAATAATAATCAAAATCTACAAAGTAATTAGTAACTAAAGTTTTCAAATAATTGTAGTGTCATAAGGTTTAATTTTTTTTGCAAATTGAAGGCGTTGCGGCGCATTGTGAGCTTGTAGAGCTAGACTTTGCAAATGTTCCCCCAGAATATGGGTTCAAGTGGTTATGCAGTGACATGATGCTCAAGTCTAGAGAGAAGAAAATAAGAACATGTACACACACACACGTGCACACACACACACACACACACACACACACACACACACACACACACACACACACACACACACACACACACACACACACACACACACACACACACACACACACACACACACACACACACACACACACACACACACACTCATACAATTCACAGCACTGAGGTGTGGGAAGTGACAGGGAGCTAGCTCTGCATGTGTCTGTATGTGCCTGTCTGTGTGTGTGTGTGTGTGTGTGTGTGTGTGTGTGTGTGTGTGTGTGTGTGTGTGTGTGTGTGTGTGTGTGTGTGTGTGTGTGTGTGTGTGTGTGTGTGTGTGTGTGTGTGTGTGTGTGTGTGTGTGTGTGTGTGTGTGTGTGTGTCGTGGTGGGGGGTGGGGTAGACAGAAGGGGACAGAGTGAGTTTGGGAGAGGGGGGGGGGGCAGTGAGAAAGATCTCAGGTGTTGCCCACATTGCTGTCAACACTGTGCCAACATCTACCTCTATATAAAGGATTGTGCGCGCTGCCACGCTCGCACACACACACGTGTGTGTGTGTGCACGCACATAATGCACTTGTGCTCAAATGCCAATGGCATTGAGAAGAACGCCATTCGACCCTAAAAACATGTAGCATAGAGAGAGACACATTTAACTTCTGCATGGACCTTCCCCTAGAAGAAAATAAGCGCACAAGTGGGTGCGCACGCTCGCTCACTCGCTCGCACACAGTCGCCCCAGAACACAGTTTAATCCAGAGTGTGAATTGAAGTGTGAGAGTGTATAAATGGACTCGTAATGGTCCTGCTGAGCACAACTTCCAAGTTTCTCCAGGAAAAACTATCATAGTTATGAATTTTTCATTTATTCATCTATACCCTTTCCAAATCCCTGCATGTATTCTCTCTCTCTCTCTCTCAGTATGTCTCTTTGTCCTCCTTATCTCTCAGTATGTCTTTTTCTCTCCCTCCCTCTCTCTCTCTCTTTTCTTTGTCTCTCTATCCCTCTCTCTCTGTCTTTTCTTTGCCTCTCTCTCTCTCTCTGTATGTCTGTCTCTCTATCTCTCTTTTCTTTGTCTCTCTATCCCTCTGCCTCTGTCTTTTCTGCCTCTCTCTGTATTGTATTTTCTTTGCCTCTCTCTCTCTCTCTCTCTCTCTGTATGTCTGTCTCTTTGTCCTTCTCTCAGTATGTCTTTGTCTTTGTCTCTCTCTCTCTCTCTCTCTCTCTCTCTCTCTCTCTCTCTGTCTTTTCTTTCTCTCTCTCTCTTTTCTTTGCCTCTCTCTCTCTGTCTGTCTCTCTCTCTTTCTTTCTCTCTCTCTCTCTCTCTCTCTCTCATCTCATTCTATCTGTCTCATTTTAGTTCTTTCTTTTACGTCTCATTTCCATTTCCCATTCCTCTGTTCTTCTCCTCTGTCCCTCTCTCATTCCAATTAATGACACCCCCCCCCCCCTTTAGGCATCCACTGTTTCCATAGGAACTGTGCTCTGCAGTCGATACTGGATACTGGTTGTCTAGGCAACGGCGAGCCGGCCAGAAGGGTATTCTGTATGTGTGTGTGTGAGAGAGAGAGAGAGAGAGAGAGAGAGAGAGAATGTGTGAGTGTGTGCATGTTTACATGATTTGGGCTTGCCTCATGCAGTCTGTTGTGTGTACTTATCTTATGAAAGATGCGCCCATTTTATTTTGCTTTCTTTCGAGTAACTTCATACTTACACCTATGTGTGTGTGTATGTGCTTGTGTGCGTGCGTGCGTGTGCGTGCGCGCGTGCGTGCGTGCATGTGTGTGTGTGCATACGGTATGTGTGTGTCTCAGGTGTTTATCAGGATATTAATTCAAAGGGCACAAACACTGTAGCGAGGCCTCTGGCTCAACTTGATAATCTGCTCTGGGTAAAACATCATCCCTCACTGCCGTGCACGCATGCGCACACTGACACGCACACGCACACACACACACACACACACACACACACACACACACACACACACACTTACTCTCTCTCCCTGTCACCGACACAGAACTCCTACAGACTGAACATACGTAACATACAGGAAGTGCAAAGTGTATGCATGTAAACAGGACACACAAAGGTGTACATGCATACTGTATGTACAGGAAGTGCAAAGTGCACATGCATGTATGTATGTATGTACACAAGGAACCTTTTGAAAGGAAAATACGTGCCGGGGATGCGCCATGACACTCATGGGTGGCAAACCTCATGCCGGAAGTTCGATTAAATACATTGCAGTGAATGGAGCCGGCTGGACCAGCTCATCAACAAACATTATTTCTGAACGATTGCGACCTTTTGTCATATACTTAATTTCATTAATCATTAACTTAATTTTATTGAGGCATCTAAACAGCGGCAGGTATATATCGCTTCTGCCTTGGAGGTATTTGCGAGATTCGGTTGCCAGACAGGAAATGGCTGAATATTTCATATAAAGGTCTCAATCGTTCAGAAATAGTGTTTGTTCACAAGCTGTCCGGCCGGCTCTCACAGACACCAATGTTATTTCACTGAACTTCCGGTGTGAGTCTGCCACCCAGTGCGACGAATCTGCCAAATGGAATTGCAGGATAGAGAAAATGACGTCGGCGACTCTTCCTTTTAAAATAAATTCCTTGCACGTACACAGGAAGTGATAATCCCTTTTCATTGTCTGTACCTCTGAACACTGTATCAGTGAAGAGGGTTGAAATCCAAAAATAGCCGATGTACAAACTTGTAGATCTGCTATTTTTGAATACCCAACTTATAAGTGGATAAAGTGGTTAAAATGACTGTGATGCTATATTAACTACTTTTGTTAGGGATATTATACCAACGGCACGCTTTTTCTCTGGCAGTTAAAGAGTTAAAGGACAGCTCCGTTTGGCTCTCCTCTTAACTGCAAAAATAGCCCAAAAAAAAAAAGAAGACGAATCAATCGACACATCGATAAACGCCCTGGACACGTCGACTCGCAAAATATGAGTTGTTTCACGTCCTTAGTAGCGGCCTGAACCTCTAGCAATAAAAGCAATTTGTAAAGTGACTGTAATTATAGCAGTGACTGAGACAGCTGCCTGAAAAACGCCAAGTAAAGTAAACGTGCGCGAGCACGGCCCTCATCAAGTCACATTCGTCCAATGCGGGCGGCCCTTTTACGCCAAAACGAGTTGGACACCCCTCATTAAATACAGCGGCAGAATCAGATCGGGACTGTATCAGATTGCATCGTATCACATTGAAATGCACCAGATACTTTTGTATTAAAATAAAATAAATAAAACAGCTATCTGTCCGTCTGTCTGTCTGCCAATGTAACAGAGTTATTATTGTGTTAGAAGTCCGTCAAAATTCATGTGTATTCTGTTCTATCTATGCAAGGCTCCCTTTTATTTTCCCTCTGGTGTAACTGCGCCCCCTTGTGGCGGGTGGTGTTTATATTAGTCCCAGGAATCCAGCAGCACGCCCCTTTCTGCTGCTGCGTTTCCTTGTTATGGTATGTCACACACAGCTCCGCGAATTTTCATGTATTAAGTTACAAAACGCTAATTTCACTTAAATCAAAGTATATGTTGAGTGATAGGAATGTTGTGGACATGTTTTGCAATTGTCAGTAAGGTGAAAAATGTACTGTTTTGTCTTTTATTCTGACGTGATAAGCTGCAAGCAGCATGGTATTATGACACAACAGTAATGGCGGTCCCATTTGAAATGTATTGTTTCTTTTCTGATGTTTAGGGGCTGTGTCTTGATACTGCACAGTGCACACCACCAACCACACTGTGTCTGTTGTTGTTGTCTGACAGGTATGTTTTGTGAAGGGGAATTAGTTCATTGATACATGATTGTATTAATTTTATGAGCCTTTTTGCATGGAATGTTGTATTTTATTTTTATATTAATTCATTGTAGCATTTTCTAAAAATGCTAAAAAGAAAACAGGTTCATGGCTACATTTATGTCAATTAATTCATGTTGTTAAAAATGTTAAAACTATACGATCACACTGTGAATGCCCTTTCTGCTGCTGCGTTTCCTTGTTATGGGGCTGTGTCTTGATACTGCACAGTGCACACCACCAACCACACTGTGTCTGTTGTTGTTGTCTGACAGAGTTGGCAATAAATGCTATGAACCTGAGAGAAGTGTGGCGTCATCAATCTGCTGGGAGTGAGCCAAAATATAGGGGTTACATCTGGTGCCGTGACCTCGTGTCTACAGAAGATCAGCCTACAGCCGATCCGACTTCCAGCAGTGTGTGGTTCGACTACCTTGGAGCTCTGCTTGAACAATCAGGTTTCAATAGTGTTATACTGTGGTGGTATTGAAGCAGAGAACTGGCACTGGCCTTTGGCAATTTATTATTTTGTGGCTGCTACATTACATGCCACCCATGCAAGTGTTTATTTTCATTTTTTTTCTAAAGTCCTGTTATACTCTATTGTATTTGACTGTATTGTATTGGGAGTGGTCTTGAGGGACAATTACCGGACACTCTGGGTGATACAAAAAGAGAGACAGTGGACAGTGAATCATTTTTTTGTTCTTGTCATATGTTTTTTTTTTTTTTTGCACATTATTATTTTTTATTTCAAGAGTTTGGTAAATCAATTTTCGCTCATTGACTTTGTGATACAGTTGAGTGGATATGGCAGAAGGTACAGACACAAAGTTACGGGGTACAGACCCTGAGAAAATTGATGTACGTGCTAAAGTGGGTTTTGGTAGGGGGATGATGTTACCACCTGCTTCATTGACCTTGCCAAGTCATGTGGGTTCTCTTGGTTTTCGGGAGGGTGTTCTCAATACGGGTGGGCGTGAGGCTAGTCTTTTGGGTGACCATAATGCCACTTATACTTACTCCTCCACCCCCACTCGTCCCCATAATGGTGCCCCCCAGACCCCTTACACCCCCGGCCCCGTCCATCCCGTCCATGATGTTCAGTTCCCCTACACCTCTACCCCCTTTCATCCTCATAATGCTGCCCAGGCCCCTTGCCCTTCCGCCACTACCCCTGTGCCTAGTGACACAGACAGTACACTCAGACTATTGGGTGTTTTGATTACAGACCTGGGCAAACACATTGGAGATTCAGTCACAGCGAGATTGCTGTCGGATAGAGAGGCTACCAGTAACCTGGGCAGTGAAGGCAGACATTCACAAGCTAGTAGCACTGCAGTGGACCTCTCTCAGCTCAGCTTGACCCTTAAATCTGACAGCAAAGAACCTCCTGTCTTCCGCGGTGAGCTAACGGATAAATGCTCAGTACATGAATGGGTGGACCTGATGTCGATGTACCTGAGAAAGAAAAATGTTAGGGTTGCTGACCAATCTGATGAGATTATGAGCAAGCTCATGGGCAGGGCCAAAGACGTGGTGAGGATAGGAATACGCAGTGACCCATCGCTTACTGTCGAGAAGCGGCCTGACACAATCTATGCTATTCTAAAGCAGCATTTCAGTGACCTGTCCTATTCATGCATGCCACTGGCTGATTTCTACAGCACGCTTCCCAGAACTCATGAGAGTCCCATTGATTACTGGGTGCGTCTGAATAAAGTGGCTGATGTAGCAGAGGAGTGCCTTCAGCGTCAGGGGAGGAGCATGGGCGACCTGACCAAGGAGGTGGCTATGATGTTTGTGAGACACTGTAATGAGCCTTCCTTGTCTGTTGTCTTCAAGTGCAAGCTGGCGAACAGCTGGACAGCCAAAGAGGTCCAGGAAAGGATTGACGAATATCAGAGGGAGGTGAAGTCCAGGCCCAGTAGGTCTCCGGTGGAACGTTCTGCCAGACAAGCTATTGCTGTGGTGGATGATGGTACCCAGTGTGTGGAAAACGTTGAGCCTGAAGCAATGTTGCAGTGCCATAGGCAGGGTGTGGGTCAGTACCAGCGTCAGCCCCAGAGTGTGGAGCTTGCTTCGATGCAGGTCAACATGGATAGGATGTCTAAGATGCTTGGTGATTTGTTGGGTAGCTTAACTACTTCTGCAGGTGCTCCTGCCTCCCAGGGCCAAGTCCCATCATTTCAGAAGAGGAGGGTCTCGACGACCAGAGTGTGCAACATTTGCAGTGACAATTCTCACTCTACCATTGCACATTGTCAGCTACACCGCCTGTGTTTCACATGTCACAAGCCAGGCCACATGAAACTCCAGTGCCCCAATAGCGCGTCCCCACTTACACCACAGTCTGTTCACCAGTCCGCCCCTGCCTCCTCTTCTCAAGAGGGAAACTAGATTGCCCACGCTTTGAGAGGGGAAGTGTGGGCCTCAGTGATGACACCCTCAGTCTAAGTGATGATTTGCAGTCAATATATGAGTCAGTTTGTGAGAGTCTTCCCAGTACCCAGAAAGTCATCTTTCAGAACACGCAACGTGTGGAAGCCAGTGATAGCTTGTTTTACACGCCAGTAGTTGTCAACGGGTGTGAGACAGTGTCTGGCATGTTGGATTCCGGTTCTATGGCGTGTTCTGTGAGTGAGGCTGTGGAACAGAAGCTCATCGATGTTGGCATTATAGACTGTGACGATGGGAAGGCCGTGGATATTGTTCTGATCGGATGTGGAGGGCAGAGAGTGCGTCCTAAGAGAGTTTGTGACCTACAGCTCGAAGTTTATGGGTGTAAAGTGATTGTACCCACTCTTGTTGTTCCCGGTCAGGAGGATGAGCTCATTGTGGGGACAAATGTGATAAAGTGTTTGACACGCAGATTTAAAGAGTCACACAAATACTGGGAGATGATTGCTGGGACGGCTAGATCTGATGTTGGAGGGCATGATGAGTTCCTTGCCATGCTTGCTGGCATCCATCGGTGGAGAGGTGAGGTTGTGCCTGACTTCGTGGGGACAGTCAAACTCAACAGTGCTATAACACTCTTGCCTGGACATGAGCATCTGGTGTGGGGGAAACTCCCGGAGAAATCACGTGGGGCCCCAGGCTGCACCGTGGTGGTTGAGCCGACACGGTCTCATTCTGTCCCAAGAAATATTCTCGTTGGCAGGGTGGTGACGCCCTTGTGGGGGGATGGGTGGGTCCCTATGAAAGTCATGAACCCTACAGACAAGCCAGTAACGATCAAGAGAAATGCTAAGTTGGCAGATGTGTACCCGTGTCTGGCTGTTGAGGAGATGCAACCTGCTGGGAGTTCATGTTTAAAGTCCAACAGCCACCATGTTGCAGCAGAGCAGACCCCTGACTTTGACATGGCAGAGGTCCTGAGGGAACATGGTTTGAGTGACTTGGATCTCAACTCGTGTGAAGTGTCAGATCAGTGTAGGGGAAGGATGTGCAAGCTCGCCCTGAAATACTCTGACATCTTCTCCAAGCATAAACTTGACTGCGGTGAAGTGAAGGACTATGTCCACAAGATCCACCTGATGGATGAGAAGCCTTTCAAGCTCCCTTGGAGACGTGTTCCACCAGCTCACTACCAAAAACTCAGAACGACACTAAACGAAATGGAGGAGAAAGGCATCATAAGAAAGTCGAATAGTGAGTTTGCTTCACCACTGGTCCTGGTGTGGAAAAGGGATGGAGAGTTGCGCATCTGCACCGACTTTCGCTGGCTAAACGCCCGGACAGTGAAGGACGCTTATCCTCTCCCACATCAGGCTGACTGCCTTGCTGCACTGGGAGGCAACGCTCTGTTCAGTACCATGGACCTCACGTCCGGATTCTATAATGTCCCCCTCGACGAAGATAGCAAGAAGTTCACTGCCTTTGCTTCACCTGTTGGGCTGCACGAGTATAACAGACTTCCTCAGGGACTATGTAACAGTCCAGGGAGTTTCATGCGCATGATGATGAAGATTTTTGGAGATCAGAACTTCATGAACTTGCTCTGCTATCTAGATGACTTGCTGGTCTTTGCGCCCAGTGAAGAGGAAGCTGTGGACAGGCTCGAGATGGTCTTTGAGCGGTTGCGGGAGCACAACCTCAAGCTTGCCCCGAAGAAGTGCCACCTTCTGCGCCGCTCAGTTCACTTTCTGGGCCACGTTATTGATAGTAGTGGCGTGTCAACAGACCCTGCTAAGGTTGACGCCATACAACAGGTGTCCAAGTCAGACTTAATGTCTCCCGATGGTCGGACCCCATGCCCCAGTAAGATCAAGTCGTTCTTGGGTCTAGTAAACTATTATGGGCGTTTTGTCCCACACTGTTCTACACTGGCGAAGCCTCTCATCCAGCTAACAGCTGAGACAAAGGTCAACAAGAATAGCAAAGGGAAGACGAAGAAACGTGTACATGTGTACAGGAAGCTGTCGGCTGAAGATTGGACCACAGAATGTGACAAGGCACTGCAAGATCTAAAGGATGCCCTGCTTAATAATGTCATGTTGGCCCACCCCGATTTCTCCAAGCCGTTCATCCTGTCCACTGACGCGTCGACTGACGGTTTGGGTGCTGTACTGTCCCAGGTCGCTCCGGGTGAGAAACGGGCTCGTCCAATAGCCTTTGCTAGCAAGACTTTGAACAAGGCCCAGAAGAACTACCCTGCTCACCGTCTGGAGTTTCTGGCGCTGAAATGGGCGGTCTGCGAGAAATTCAGCCACTGGCTTAAAGGGCATGCTTTCACCGCTTGGACAGATAACAATCCACTTGTCCATATCCTCACTAAGCCGAAGCTAGACGCAGTCGAACAACGCTGGGTTTCGAAGCTTGCTGCCTATGAGTTTGATCTCAAGTACATCCCCGGGCCGAGAAATGTGGTGGCAGACGCCCTCAGCAGGAAGCCTTTTGTGGGGAAGAAGATCGGTGAGCGCATCGTCTGTGAGCCTTATGAGCGTCTGCTGAAGGAGTCCGAGGCTCTGTCTGGAGGTGACGTGCAAAAGGCCTTCAGGTCGTCAAATGTCCGCCAGGCTACTCAGAAAGCCTCAGAGTTAAGTGAGTACCTGTCACCTGTATCTGCAGCGTCCTCCGCTTGCTCCATGTCTGGGGGTGAGGTCTCGGCTCTCCTGGACTGCCACAATGAATGGGATACAGCTACGAGAATAAGGTCCACGGTGCTGGTTGACCATGTCCAGACTGTCATGTCCATTGGCCAGGACGTTCTGCCTTCTATCTCCAAGCAGGAACTCAGAGACAGGCAACGGGGAGATCCTGATTTGGCGAGGGTGTTGTTCTATGTCGAACGGCGTCGCCGAGCTTCGAGGAGGGAGAGGCCTAATGAACCTGTGAGCGCTTTGAGGCTTATGAAGCAGTGGGACAAGTTAGTGGTCGAGGATGGCATACTGTACCGTGTGTCCAAGGATCCAGTCTCCAGGAAGAAGAGACACCAGTATGTGGTGCCTTTGTCACTGAGGAAGGATGCTCTGTGTGGGTGTCACGATGACGCAGGTCACCAGGGTCAGGACAGGACCTTCTCCCTTGTAAGACGGAGGTTCTACTGGAGCTCTGTGGAGCGAGATGTACGTGACCACGTCAAATGCTGTGCCAGGTGTGTGATGAGCAAGACGCCGGAGCCGGAGGGCCGTGCACCTCTCGAGAGCATCAGAACTACTGCGCCGATGGAATTGGTGTGCATAGACTTTTGGTCTGCGGAGGATTCCAAGAACCGCCCTGTTGATGTTTTGGTCGTGACGGACCACTTCACTAGGCTGTCGCATGCCTTCTACTGCCCTGACCAGACTGCTAAGCAGGTTGCGCGGAGGTTGTGGGACAACTTCTTCTGCTATTACGGGTTTCCGGAGAGAATTCATTCTGATCAGGGTGCGAACTTTGAGAGCGAGTTGATAGCGGCCCTTCTTCAAGTCTCTGGTGTCAAGAAGTCCCGCACCACTGCTTATCATCCTATGGGGAACGGTTCGGCCGAGCGTTTCAACCGTACTCTTGGAGGTATGATCAGAACCCTCTCACCTCGTGCAAAGCAGGCTTGGCCTCAAATGTTGCACACCTTGACCTTCATGTACAACAGCACCACGCATGAAACGACTGGTTTCCCCCCTTTCTACTTGATGTTTGGCCGTGTTCCCCGCCTGCCAGTTGACGTTCTGTTCAAATCTGCTCTGAGAGACGACAGTGAAGTTTCGTTTCCGCAGTATGTTGAGGAGCTGAGGAGGGACCTCCGTGAAGCCATGGTCCTGGCAGAAAAGCATGCTGGTGCTGAGCAGAGACGACAGACAGACTTGTACAACCGGAGGGTTAAGGGAGTGGAGGTCGAGTCCGGCGACAGAGTTCTCCTGGCAAACAAGGGAGAGAGGGGACGAAGAAAGTTAGCGGACCGATGGGGTGATGTGGTTTACACCGTGGTCAACTGCAACCCACAGACCCACACCTTTGAGGTTCGTAATCCCATATCGGGCCAGTCAAGGATCGTTCACCGTAACTTGTTGCTATGTGTCAATTTCTTGCCAGTCCTGCCTGGGAATGATGGGTCAGACTCCTTTATCTCTTCCTGTGCTTTGGAAGAGGATGTTGATCTCTCCAGTGGGCGCCTCACTCAGCCTGATGCTGCCTCTCTCATCTCCACCTGTGATGCAAGTAGGCTTGATGCCGTGGACCTCTCTGTCCAACACACTCACCCTGACTGTGCATCTGTGATCTCCTCCAGTGGCCCGAGTGAGACTGATGCCGTGGATCTCGCCTCTGTCCAACTCACAAAGACTGTCTCTGGGGTGGACAATACCACCCGTACCCGGGACTGGGTCTCTCAAATCCCTGTGGTGGCCCTTGATTCGTCTGCCCCAGTCCCTGTTTCATGTGCCCCAGCCCCTGATTCGTCTGCCCCAGTCCCTGATTCGTCTGCCCCAGTCCCTGATTCGTCTGCCCCAGGCCCTGATTCGTCTGCCCCAGTCCCTGATTCGTCTGCCCCAGGCCCTGATTCATGTACCCCAGCCCCTGTTTCATGTGCCCCAGTCCCGGTTAGTGCCCCGGCCCATGATTCATTTGCTTCAGCCCCTGCTTCATGTGCCCCAGTCCCTGTTTCGGGTGCCCCTGGTAATGGTCCGTGCTGCTCAGGTGACCGTGGGTTTGTTTCATCTGACACTTTCCGGGCAACGCCGTCTGGTCGTCGTAGGACCAGAACGGGCCGTGTTGTCAGACCTGTCAACAGGCTTATCCAGACTATGAATAGTCAGACTCTACAGGCGATTAATTAGCTGAAAACGTGGGCTGATTATGTCTTCAGTGTTGACACATTCCGTTGTGCTCTCTACCTGTAAATGGGTTGTAATTCCTTTTTGTTTATTTCCGTATCTCTGAACTGTACTGTTGTGAATGGTTGGACTGAGATTGAATTGAATTTGAGAAGTGTATACAGGCACTTTTTGTGTCGTCAGTGAAGGGTTTGTGTAGAGTACTGCACTGCCCTCCTGGGTTCTTTATTGAACAGCCTAGTGGCTTGACTGAGCGCATTGATTTTGTATGTGTGCTATGTTCGTTCAACGTGATGCTCATGTGATACGTTGGGATTCACAGGACACTATGTGTTACTACTTAAATGTTTCCCATGCCATGTATGTGTTTTGGAATTTTGCCGAATTCAGGAGAGGAGAATGTAACAGAGTTATTATTGTGTTAGAAGTCCGTCAAAATTCATGTGTATTCTGTTCTATCTATGCAAGGCTCCCTTTTATTTTCCCTCTGGTGTAACTGCGCCCCCTTGTGGCGGGTGGTGTTTATATTAGTCCCAGGAATCCAGCAGCACGCCCCTTTCTGCTGCTGCGTTTCCTTGTTATGGTATGTCACACACAGCTCCGCGAATTTTCATGTATTAAGTTACAAAACGCTAATTTCACTTAAATCAAAGTATATGTTGAGTGATAGGAATGTTGTGGACATGTTTTGCAATTGTCAGTAAGGTGAAAAATGTACTGTTTTGTCTTTTATTCTGACGTGATAAGCTGCAAGCAGCATGGTATTATGACACAACAGTAATGGCGGTCCCATTTGAAATGTATTGTTTCTTTTCTGATGTTTAGGGGCTGTGTCTTGATACTGCACAGTGCACACCACCAACCACACTGTGTCTGTTGTTGTTGTCTGACAGGTATGTTTTGTGAAGGGGAATTAGTTCATTGATACATGATTGTATTAATTTTATGAGCCTTTTTGCATGGAATGTTGTATTTTATTTTTATATTAATTCATTGTAGCATTTTCTAAAAATGCTAAAAAGAAAACAGGTTCATGGCTACATTTATGTCAATTAATTCATGTTGTTAAAAATGTTAAAACTATACGATCACACTGTGAATGCCCTTTCTGCTGCTGCGTTTCCTTGTTATGGGGCTGTGTCTTGATACTGCACAGTGCACACCACCAACCACACTGTGTCTGTTGTTGTTGTCTGACAGAGTTGGCAATAAATGCTATGAACCTGAGAGAAGTGTGGCGTCATCAATCTGCTGGGAGTGAGCCAAAATATAGGGGTTACACCTGCCTGCCTGCCTGTCTGTCTGTCTGTCTGTCTAAAGACGCACAAGAAAGGAAATGGGAGGGTGGCAGAGAGAGAGGAGAAAAGTTGGACTCAGAGAACCTCATGAACGGCAGAAGAGAGAGAAAAAGTGTGTGTGTGTGTGTGTGTGTGTGTGTGTGTGTGTGTGTGTGTGTGTGTGTGTGTGTGTGTGTGTGTGTGTGTGTGTGTGTGTGTGTGTGTGTGTGTGGCGCTGGCGTCTGCACATTTTCCTCACAGATGAGTTTATTATTTATCATTGCATGGAGAGAACCAGCATGCAAAATAATTAATGGGCTGCTCTGCATTTCAAACAGTCACGTGGTCACATGTCAACACTTGGCACACGCACGCACGCACCCACACACACGCATCCGCACACGCACACACACACACACACACACAGACTTCAAGCGGATGCCCGTTCAAACATGCCATCATAAAATATATAATATCTTAGCCACTGTCAACCCGCGAAAATAGAGGATGTTGAGAGCTTGTAGATCGGCTATTTTCACTATTTGTTTGTGCATTCAAGTATAAGACCGCATGGAACTGATGATGTGACTATCGATCAATCGACAGACAGACAGACAGACAGACAGACAGACAGACAGACACCTATGTGAATCTACCTGTCTGATAGATACACATAGGCCTACTGTACTCATATCGGTTGTGTTGGTGGTTTTGGTGGTGTGTGTGTGTGTGTGTGTGTGTGTGTGTGTGTGTGTGTGTGTGTGTGTGTGTGTGTGTGTGTGTGTGTGTGTGTGTGTGTGTGTGTGTGCGTGTGTGCGTGCGTGTGCATGACGGAGCACGTGTGGAGCATCATGTCTGAGCCGTGTGAGAACCTCCTGAGAGCTGAACAACATCAGCTCAGCCATCCATCCTCCGGACGCGCACGCACGCACGCACGCACGTACGTACGCGCACACACACACACAAACAGAAACACACACACACGCATGTGCGTGCTTGCGTGTGTGTGAACACAAAGGCAAATCCAACAAAAAATATAACCACATACTGCAGGGAAACAAATAAATTACTTTGATCTCATATTCACACACACACACACACACACACTCCTTCCCCGTCACGTGCGCTCCACTGCTCTACTTTTCGCTACAGAGCCGAGGGCTCACCGGGCCAACACACACTCCTACACACTACACACACACACACACACACACACACACTCCTACACACTACACACACACACACACACACACACACACACACACACACACTGTAAGCGTGAACACTCTCATACAGTATGCAAGCACGCCTTCATACAAATACATACATTCATAATGCTCAGACACGTGTATGTTCCAATCTGTAGCTGGCTGCATGCATGGGGAAAAGAAGGCTCATGTAGGCAGACTTACACACACACATACACATACACACACACATCACATACACACACAAACACACACGCACGCGCGCGCACGCGCATGCACAGCCAGTGGATAAGTGTGGGCGAGTGGGTGAGTGAATTGGAAAATGAGAAAGTTTTCCCAGGGATTCTTATTAGCGATGATCATTTTTTGGCATTCTCTGCTTTGTTTGACAGTGAGGAGAGAGAGAGAGAGATAGATAGAGAGAGAGAGAGAGAGAGAGAGAGAGAGAGAGGGGTTTGGTGGATTTGTAAGCTAAATTGTAGATTTTGTTTTTGACTATTTTGTTCCCCTTTTGCTTTGGCGCATGTAAACGCATGTTTTCTCAAATTAAATTGGATGAAGGGAGGACCGGCCCGGCATAACCAGCTTAGCTTGTAGATCTGCTATTTTCAAACAGCCTATGTATAAAATAGGGCTAAAGTGGTAAATGTATGTTTTATAATATAATCATTTATTTCTACAAAGTAACTAGTAACTCAAGTTTTCAAATAATTATAGTAAAAGTATAAATATTTGATTTAGAGGTGTAGAGGAGTAGAAGTAAAAGTATTGACAATTGGAAATACTCTAGTAAAGTGTGTTGTTTGGATAGGCGGTCGTCCAGAACCGCCCATCCAACCAATTTGCCCATACTGTATATGGGCATGCCATATATAGTATGGGCATAATGACATCAGGCTTCTCCATATATGGGCAAAAAGGGACACAGGCAGACAGTCAGATACAGACATCTCCAAGTAGGGCCTGGGGGTCCCGACCAGGGTTGCCAGATCTGCTTATTATAATTTCCCCGCAAGACTGTATTTGAAAATAGCCGATCTACAAGCTCACATCGCGACGCGTTGTGAGCTTGTAGAGCTGCTAGAGCTGCTATTTTCAAATAGCTGATGTACATGTTAAAGTGCTCATGTGGCCAATAGCCGCTTCTTTTGGGCTGGTTCTCCTAGACCTGGTTGCTTGTTTCTCTCACAAAATCTGGCAACACTGGCCTCAAGTAGGGCCTGGGGGGTCCCGACCCACCGGTTGAGAACCACTGGCTTAATGAACATCAAACTGGGTGGTCTTGAGATGAAGAGGGTTTGAGAACCACAATATGAACTTGACAATGGAGTCATTGCCTCCATCTGTTGACTGATGCCTGTTCCCACGGCAACGGACCATGCAGGGCTCTGAGTGAGGAAACATGAAGCAGCAACAACTGAACATAGTTTGTCTCTGTCGGCGTGGATGAATGGAGATTTTTCGTTTTTGTTGCATTCCTGAGCCAATAAAATCATCAAATTATTGGTTTAGGAATGCGAAAAAAAGAAGAAAAAAATCTCAATGAATTCAAGGCTCCTTGGGATGAGTAATAGATAGAAAACTAGAAAAAGTGCTCCTCGGAGCACAGGTCTCCGCCAGGTCAGGTACGTTATTGTGGCCTCCTGGTGGTGCTATAATAGGCCAATGTGAAAAGGGTGCCATTTATTCTTAGGTCTTTCACGGCAATCAGACACTGCATTCATGATTTGAGGCATTTTGTTCCAAAAATGTGTTTTGCTAAATTAGACCTGCTGGTGGCGCTATAACAGGCCAATGTGAAAAGGGTAGCATTTCTTCCTCGGCCTAGTGGGAATGTGCGTGTGAAATTTCACGGAAATCGCAAGCTGTGTGCATAGTGTGAGGCTTTTTGTTCAAAACGGACCAATCCTGCAAACTTTGGAAGCCAACCATAGGTAATGAGGATGGAATAAGGGAAATCGAACAGATCCGTGTTGATCACATGACTATAGAGATACTGTGTACCGATTTGCATGACGTTTGGATAAAATCTGTAGGAGTAATGTAAAAAAAATGGGTTTTGCACAAATCGGCCTCCTGGTGGCGCTATAACAGGGCCATGTGAAAAAATTGGGGCAGAGGTTCTGAATTGGCATCGAGGGAGTGTGTGTGCACAGTTTCGGAGCGAACGGGCCAACGGTGCCGGAGATTAGCTGGTAACACACAGACAGGACGGACACACACACGGACACACGGACACACGGACGGACGGACGGAGGGTAAAACATACTCTCTCGCCATGCCTTCGGCCTGGCGGAGACAATAAAGTCATTTTGGGGGTGAACTACCCCTTTAAGGCCGATTCTATCAGATGCCTTCCAAATCAATAGTTCTCACACTTTCAAGAATTTTTCAAAAAATGTTAAAAAATAGCAGATGTACAAGCTTGTACGTCTGCTATTTTTGAAAAGCCAACACGAAAATCTAAAATGACACAGATGCAAAAGTGTGAGCCCAGCTTAAAGTCACTTTAAGCTTGTGTTGGTACTATTGGTTCGATATCTATAAAAACCCACAGACACACTTTCACACTTTTTTTGTAAATTCTAAAATGGCAACAAAAAAAATCTAAATATAAAATTGTTACTGTCTGTCCACCACTGGCCACGTGTGTAACATAATATAGCAGCAAGAACTGAACACAATATAGACTATTTTTAATCTCTGTGTATTAATCTCTATCTAGAGCATTCCTTAATGGAAGCTGCATGTGTGTGAAGTGGATTGGTGTAAATCCACTCTGTCACGGCACAAATCACACACATATACTGTATATATATATATATATATATATATATATATATATATATATATATATATATATATATATGACCACATGGCCACGTAGACTCATGAGTATAAGGACAAAAGGCACGTGTACGCCTACACACACACACACACACACACACACACACACAATGTTTTACTGCGGAGATTTTATGAATTGCATTTTGGCTCACAATGTGAGGACCTGAAAAATGGTTCTCACATTGTCTATTTCTCATATTCTACTATACTTGTGGGGACATAAATAAAGTAACACACACACACACACACACGCACACGCACACACACACACACACACACACACACACACACACACACACACACACACACACACACACACACACACACACACAGTTTATTATTCACTAAAAAGCCAGTTGTTTTTTAAGCTCATGAAACAATAGGATGCATTGTGGGCTTGTAGATTGACTCTTGCTATTTGTCATACATACAGTGAAATATATATAAGTCCCAAATGGTTAACCACTTGAACCCGAGTATTATCCAATTCCTGGGGGGAACATTAGCCCCCCAAAAAATAGCAGATATACAATTTCACAACGCATTGCGTTATGCCACGTTGTGAGCTTGTAGATCGGCAATGTTTTGGCGAAGAGATGATGATGTCATGACGGGAAGAAAAGCGGTACTGTACAGTTGCAACTCAGGTCTGTTTCACTAAGAACGGAGGTGTTTAAATGGTTAAACTGTTTTTTTTTTTATCTGGGGACCTCTCTGGAATTCTCTCAAGGACTCCTAGGGGTCTACAAGCTCATCTAGGGATCTACAAGCTCAAATAGATCTATGGATCTACAAGCTCACAATGCGTCGCTTCGCGAACGCATTGTGAGCTTGTAGATCGGCTATTTTCAAAAGATTTGTCTACATTTTGAACTTGTGAAACGGGACATTCTGCACAATGAGTACTTTTACTTTTGGTACTTTAAATATATTTTGATGCCGACACCTTTGTACTTTTACTCTGTTACAGTACGTAGAAAGTCCCGTATTCAAAATGTACCTGAGTATTTCTACATTGCAGTATTGATACTTTTACTTAAGCAAAAACATTTGAGTACTTTTTCCTCCACTGCCTGTGTGTGAAGCACATACACATTTTGTCCCCATGAATTCGCCAGCTTCAGACACGAGCATGAATTGATGGAGCAAAAAAAAAAAACGGTGTCTGGCTCTGATTCACAGACCAGGCTCCAAACCAGGGTCAATATCCAGGAAATCTTTTCTCCATTTGGCTCTGGACCGAGTGTGCAGATGGTGCCTATTGTTGATTGCATTTTAAAGTGTGGATTGATTTGAAATAAAAGTCTAGTCGAATACAGTTCCTGCATGGAGAAAATATTTATCTGAGGATGACATTTTTAAAATGTCCACATGATGACCTATTAACCCTTTAAGACCGGGAAAGCATCATTTGTGTCATTTTTTGATTTCTTTGGCTATTCAAAAATAGCAGATATACAAGCTCATAGCGCGGCACCGAGTGCCGCGCTACGAGCTTGTAGATCTGCTATTTTTGAAAAATCGTGAAAGCATTTGTAACTCAAGCCTTTGCTTCTGGGGGTCCCTGGAACAAAATATTTTACAAAATGTTCGCTATAAAAAATATATATATTTAAATATTTGCACAATTTTTCAAGATTGAATCCGAAATTAGCAGATCTACAAGCTCATAGCGTGGCACTCGGTGACGCGCTATGAGCTTGTATATCTGCTATTTTTGAATAGCCAAAGAAATCAAAAACGACACGAGTTGCGTTCCCCGGATTATATGGGTTAATCACGCAATGGACTCTTTTAGACAAACTGCAGTCGTGACAGGGAAACAGCTGAAGGTAGTAATGTTGATTGTTTTGTGGGCGTGTTGCAATCACGGGGTGTTTCTGTGTTCCAGGGGGAGCATGAAGTTAAAGGAGTAGTTCACCCAAAATGACTTAGTTTCTATCAATTACACACCCCATGAAACCTTGAATTCATGGAGATTTTTTTTGCTTTCGTCTTATTACTGAGCCAATAATTTGATGACCGGGTCATCGGTGTGTGTGTGTGTGTGTGTGTGTGTGTGTGTGTGTGTGTGTGTGTGTGTGTGTGTGTGTGTGTGTGTGTGTGTGTGTGTGTGTCCTCATATGACTGTCTTCCTGGCAGCAGTCCCAACTTCCTGGTAATGGAGCAGGAAGTCCTCATAGCAAGAGACAACCAATCAATGTCCACCAACCTGACCTTACGTCTCTCTCTCTGTGGGTGTGTGTGTGTGTGTGTGTGTGTGTGTGTGTGTGTGTGTGTGTGTGTGTCTCTCTCTCTCTCTCTCTCTCTCTCTCTCTCTCTCTCTCTGTATGTCTCTCTCTCCCTCTCTCTCTCTTTCCCTGTCTTTCCCTCTTTCTCTCTCTCTCTCTCTCTCTCTCTCTCTCTCTCTCTCTCTCTCTCTCTCTCTCTCTCACTGACAAGGTGAATCTCTCCTTCCATCATTTAAAAGGTTCAAGGCAAAGTCAACACATCGTGTTCCCTCCTGTAGAGATGGATGGGGGGAGATTGTGGGTGCATGTGTGTGTGCACGCGTACGTGCGCCCGTGCACGTGTGTGCACTCACGTGTGTGTGTTTGTGTAGTGTGGCCGCACAGCGCAAACAAGTGTTTTGATGGAAAAGAAAGAAAAGCTGTTGATTTCAGTCGTCATACGCTACTATTTATTTACCACACATGTTAGCTACTGGTAACAATTCATAACAACTGTCCCTATAAAAAGTTAATAGGCCTTTCACAAACTGTTAGTTAATGAGGTATTAATAATGACTCGTTAAATGTGTGTTAATAGCTGGTTAATAGCATCATAAGTACCCATTAAAACCGGGAAAGCATCTGTGTCATTTTAGATTTTAGCCATATACAGCATACTGTAGAGCAACATCAGTTTTTCAGATGGGGGTCCGTGGCCAAACACACATGAATTTGGGGGTCCAAAAACTACGGCTTTAGAAGGCATTTGTAGCATAGGCCTCAGGTCTTAATGGGTTAATGCACAACTACTTACTTCCAAACCAAAACAACATGCAATGCCATGGTCATTGTCACCATTCATTCCTCTCAACACTGGTGGTGCACTGTCTGTCTGTCTGTAGCCATGCATGCTGCACACTGCAGCCAACCGCAACACTAACACCCACTGAGAGTCAATGACTAGCTAACGAGCTAAAGCTGCTAACTGCAGCCGACAGACAGAGGACAGGCAATTAACAAGCTCCAATTATGTCATTTCACACACACACACACACACACACACACACACACACACACACACACACACACACACACACACACGCCATGGTCATCATGTATCCAGGAATGTTTACTTGTTGCCAGACAAAAGGTCAGGGACCGCTAGACTGTGTGACAATGCCAAGTGTGTGTGTGTGTGTGCGTGCATGCTTGTATATGTGTGTGAGTGTGTGTGTGTGTATGCGTGCGTGCGTGCGTGTATGGCTGCAGTCAGTTATGAAGAGGTGATCTTCAACCATGACTGTGGTTTCATTTCATTTAATTGTACAGGTCCATTTTGGCTCCATTTGTACACTTTCAGAGTTAAATAAACACATGAGGTTTTTACAGTGTATATATGGGGGTCTATGGCCTAATAATGCATGTCTATAAAAAAATCACACCCAGTGTGAAGTGGGCGGTGTGTGGTCATCACAACATGACTCACTTTAAAAAATAGGATAAATGACTTTTTTTAAAGTCCATACTGCTATTCATAGGGCTGCACATGTGTCATGTGTTTCGCTAGCCAATCACAGTCCTGAATTTGCAAAGTCAGCCAATCACATTACTGTTAGTGGTGATGACACTAGCTGTAATGTGATTGGCTGACTTTGCAAAAGTATCGATTTGCATTAACAATGGAAGGGTTAGGGGGTATACACATTTTTTGGTCGGTGTCCAAAACTCACTTATAGGGGGCGGCTGCACCGCCCCAAAAAGGTCGAGAATCACTGGATTACAGACGATTTATTTTTAAGTAAACACTAAATAATGTATTTTCTTCATTAGTCTAATTAGTATGCGTCTACATCTGACAAACACTGGGTCTTTAAATATTTCTTTTTAGCATTTTCGTTCTTTCCTTTCATATGGAAGCAGAGAATCATAGCAAAAGAATGGGATATTGGTTAATTTGAGTAAATAGTTTTGGAACTACAGTTGTATAGACTGAAATGAAAACAACACAACAGAGAAATCAGCCATTCAGCGGTTCGCATACACTGATTAGCACCTCTTTTCAGACCGGATCTCTGTCCCACAATGCCTAGCGAGATGTTGGATTCCTTTTGTTTTGCATCTTTTTCTTTGTGTTCTTTGTGTTTTATTCTCTTTGAGATCCCCGCCACCCACTCGCCTCCGCAAAACCATATTAAAAAGTCTGTTTATAACCTCCAACACTTAGAATTTGAGTTTACAAACCCCTATTATTCTTCAATTCAGATATTTTCTTCGTTTGTATATTCTTCATTCAGGAATGGGACAAAAACAAAAAACATCAATGAATTCAAGGCTTCCTGGGGTGAGTAATTGATTAGATATTTAATGTAGAGCGGAAACAGAAAGGACACTAGGATAGAGCCCTGAAGGACTGAAGTCTAAATAACTAGACTTTAGCTCTTAAAACAGGGCTAAAAGTTAGTTATCTTAGACTGGATAAATACCACACTTTAGCTCTTAAAACAGGACTAAAAGGTGTCTACATCTCTAAACATATCAGCTCTAAACGGTAAGATCGGTGGCACTGAATGTACCCTGTTTTTTTTAAAACCCTGGCACTTGATGTGTTAAAACAGGACTAAAGGTTAGTTCTTCTAGACTGGATAAAATACCAGACTTTAGCTCTTCAAACAGGACTAAAGGTTACTGTAGTCCTTCTAGACAGGATAAATAGCAGACTTTAGCTCTTAAAACAGGACTAAAGGTTAGTTCTTCTAGACTGGATAAATACCAGACTTTAACTCTTCATACAGGACTAAAGGTTAGTTCTTCTAGACTGGATACATAGCAGACTTTAGCTCTTAAAACAGGACTAAAGGTTAGTTCTTCTAGACAGGATAAATAGCAGACTTTTGCTCTTAAAACAGGACTAAAGGTTAGTTATTCTAGACTGTATAAATACCAGACTTTAGCTCTTAAAACAGGACTAAAGGTTAGTTCTCTTAGACTGGATAAATACCAGACTTTAACTCTTCAAACAGGACTAAAGGTTAGTTCTTTTAGACTGGATAAATACCAGACTTTAACTCTTCAAACAGGACTAAAGGTTAGTTCTTCTATACTGGATTAATACCAGACTTTAGCTCTTCAAACAGGACTAAAGGTTAGTTCTTCTAGACTGGATAAATACCAGACTTTAGCTCTTAAAACAGGACTAAAGGTTAGGTCTTCTAGACAGGATAAATAGCAGACTTTTGCTCTTAAAACAGGACTAAAGGTGAGCTATTAAAAGTGTTATCTGGAGACGATATCCTACCAAAGGGTCTCCATGGCAACAGTTATAGAGTGATTCACGGAAGCGTGTCAGCCTGTGAAATAAATTTCACACCTCAGTGCGTTGCGGCCTCTGCTATGCTAGTGTGTGTGTGTGTGTGTGTGTGTGTGTGTGTGTGTGTGTGTGTGTGTGTGTGTGTGTGTGTGTGTGTGTGTGTGTGTGTCTATTTGTACAGGTCTACTTGTGAGAAGCAGTAAAGTACTGTACTCAAGTACAATTTTGAGGTATGTTTACTTTACTGAAGTATTTCCATTTTTCAGTACTTTTTTTTTTTACTTTTTTTTTTTTACTTCCACTCCACTACATCTCAGAGGCAAATATTGTGCTTTTACTCCACTACAATTATTTTAAAACTTTAGTTACTAGTTACTTTGCAGATTTAAATTATTATATTACTAGAGTTTCGGGGGGCTACGCCCCCCTCAACCCCAGCCGCGCACGGGGCCCAGTGGGCCGCGTGTATATTGGGGTACTGAAATTGCTGGAGTAAAACTGTGGAAAAGTTAAAAAAAAAAAAAAAAAAAATTGAAAAAAATATATTTTTGATGTTTGAGGGGGACCCCCGCGGACCCCCTGCTGGTCTACGGACCCCCTGTGGAGTGTTGGGACGCGCGGGGCCCCCCCTGGAACATGGCGGAGCCCTTTGGTGTTTTTTTTTTTTTCATGAAGGTGGTTGCTTGTTTCTGGCGCTTGTTTTTAGAGGACCTGGCAACCTGAACTTGGCAACCCGACTTGTTTGTTTTTGTGTTTGGGATGAACATGGCACGTGAAGGACGGACATAGTGTGATCGAGACATGAGTGAAGTGAAAGTAACGGCCTGGGTGGAACAAAGGAGGTACGTAAGAAGGGGGGGGGGGGGTTGAAGCAAAGGAGCTGCGTGTGTGTTGGTGTGGAGGAGATGGGCAGAGTGCAATGGCAGCGCAACCCAGCGCATGCTGGCGGTGGCGTTACACCAGAAATGGTGCCTGGAGAAAATGGTGACCAAAACATTTTTTTGGAAAAAAAGGAAAAAGCCCCCGCACCGGCTGCCTGCTGTTGTGGTGATGAGGTCGTGCGCACGGTAAACGGTACGAAGCTGCCTCCCCTTCCGTTTTGTCCGACATTTGGTGAGTAGAATTAATTATGTTGCGCGGTGGAAAAGGTGTAGTGAGCAGTGAGATGTCCCCTACGCGAGGCGTAAATTCAGTGCGGGCGCCGTGGCGAGTCAGTTGGCGACATGTGGTCGGGCGGTGCGTTGTTTATTCGATAACAGAGCTGTGGGGTGTCGACACCGAGGGTGCGGAAGTCGGTCGCCATTTATATAGTTAGATAAAACATACATTAACCACTTTAGCCCTATTTATACCTAGGCTGTTTGAAAATAGCTCATCTACAAGCTCACAACGCGTCGCGGAGAGCAGCGCGTTTTCCGCTATAACGCAAGAGGGCTGTGTGTGTGAGAAGCTCGACTCAATATCACTTTGTTTCCCCAACGTCCAAACGGACCCTTACAGGTCTGTAACTCTGAGAGTGTACAAACGTTTGAAAAAGGCTTGAGAATCACTGACTGAACATCCTCGTCCATTAGACGGGAAACAAGATAAGATGCTTGTTAGCGTAATGAGCATCTAAACCCAGCTTCCTTTCCTTCCCCTGCCCCCCCCTCTCTCTCTCTCTCTCTCTTCTCCTCCTCCTCCTCCTTCTGTCTCTTCTCTCTGACGCCATTTTGTGCATTGCACTGGTTCCGGTACATTCCTGCCTGTGTTTTAACATTCCTTTTTTACCTTCACCATGAAACAGACTAGAGATTAAAGTCTGTCTCTCTCTCTCTCTCGTTCTCTGCCCTCCCTCACTGCCTCCCTCCCACCCTCCGTCTCGTCTTCTCTGCGTTCCTCCCATCCGTATCACACTGGCACACTGCTCATTAGCTTTCTGTCAGTCTTGGTGTCTCTCTCTCTCTCTCTCTCTCTCTCTCTCTCTCTCTCTCTCTCTCTCTCTCTCTCTCTCTCTCTCTCTCTCTCTCTCTCTCTCTCTCTCTCTCTCTCTCTCTCTCTCTCTCTCTCTCTCTCTCTCTCTCTCTCTCTCTCTCTCTCTCTCTCTCTCTCTCTCTCTCTTCACCCTCCATCACCGCCCCTCCCCTTGCCTTCTCTCTGTCAATTGCTGTATTTCAACCCAATCTCGCTCCCTTTTGCCTTCTACCATTCTATCTCTATATTTTATGTATCTCTCCATTTTGCCTTCTACCCCTCTCTCACTAAATCTCTGTCTTTAACACTCTCTCTCTCTCTCTCTCTCTGTCCGTCCATCTCTCTCCTTTGCTTTCTACCCCCCCCCCCCTCTCTCTCTAGCTCTCATACTGTCATACAGTTTTACTGTTCCTTCAATCAATTTTCCTGTACCATCCTTATTTGATTTGGCTCCTCTGTGTGTCAGTTTAACAAGCAGTGCAGAGCCAAGGTCTTCTTCAGGGGTATTCCCCCCTCTCTCTCTCTGTCTGTCTGTCTGTCTGTCTGTCTGTCTGTCTGTCTGTCTGTCTGTCTGTCTGTCTCTCTGTCTCTCTCCCTCCTGTCTTTTGTGTTTCGTTCGTCCCTTCTCTTGTCTTTCTGTGCCTCAGCTTCAATCGTATAGTGTTCCGGTTCCATTTTTTGTCTGCTCATGTTTTTGCTTCATCTCTTACAATTTCACGTGTTTATCCTGCATTTTGTGTGAGTTCTCTCTCCTCCTGACTGGATGAAATTGGTATCCCGACCTGAAAATGTATAGCTTTTCTGTTTACTAAAGAGCTAGACCTGTGTTACTGAACAAGCACCCTATATCAATGAATAGGCTACTATCAGAATATAGAGGTATTTAACACTTACAATAAATAAAGAAATAAATAATACTAGTAGTAATACTAGTGTCTGACCACAAGTACAAGAAGAACCTGAAGAACCAGAATTACCGCCCAAGTAAGTTACATTGATGCTGTGCAAATCCTTTCCATTCCCCGGACATCAAACCCGCGTTGTGATCCAAAAACACATCTTCCAGGTAGGCCTGTCACAATTAAAATTCAAACATAGTGGAAATAGTAGATCTACAAGCTCAATACGCTTGTAGATCTGCTATTTCCACTATTAATGTTTTTTTTTTTGCAGTATAAAGCAGTAGTTTTGTAGTATAAAGTAATTAAAATGTGTATGTTATTTGTCATGTCTACCTTGTGCACCTTTTCTTTATGAAGCCAAAGAGAAATGTGTTTTTTATTCATAATGTTCCAGAGTTCAACGATAAAAATCGTTAATCGCAATTATTTGAGTGACAATTAATCGTCAAGTAAAATCTCATGATCGTGACATCCTTATACTCCCAGGGGAAGTACTCTTCCAACGGAAGTAAGTCCCACACGGCCCTATAAAGACACAGGCTCTGCCTTACAGGTGGTTTCCAGGCTTTTGTCCTGTATGGGTGACATGAGAAAAGCCTTGGGAACGAGAGGCGATATACTCTTCACAATGACTCGATCTGCCTGTGACTAATCCAGCTGCTTATCCCATTCAATCCGGGGGACGCATGTCTGTCATTTTAGATTTCTTTGGCTCTTCAAAAAAATAGCAGATCTACAAGCTCATAGCGCGGCTCATAGCTCATTTTTTTAAAGCAAACATTTGTAAAATATTCTATTCCAGGGACCCCCCCAAGAAGCAAAGATTTTAGTCACAAATGTTCGTTGCAAGAATTTTCACGATTTTTCAAAAATTGCAGATATACAAGATCATAGCGCGGCACTCGGTGCCGCGCTATGATCTTGTATATCTGCTATTTTTGAACAGCCCAAAGAAACCTTAAAATGACAGAGATGCGTCTCAGGATTGAATGGTTTATTAGCAGTCAGTCAGCTTTGTGTGTGTCCTTTGTCTCGTGTAGCGAGACACGGTGATGCAGCGCGTGGAGCACGATGTGTCATCTCTCTCTCTCTCTATCTGAGTGCATCGCTATAGTCTCTCTTTCTGCGGCCGTGCGATTGATAAAAATCATCAAAGGAGACTCGACATGGGCGGCTTTCAAGCGATAATGGGTCATACATAGACTCATAGTATTCTTTCTCTGATAAGTCTGTAATATTTATGACTAGTGGGGCCAGCCAACTCCTCCTCCATGCCTTATAAGGGCATGGTCGCACGTGGGCGTCGGATGCATAAGCGTCACCGGACATTTACTCTTGCAAATAATTAACATTTAATGATTTAATTGCGTTTCTGTCGTTTAACATTGGAACGTTATGAATTAAAAACGTACATTTCTGTCAGGCTTTTAGGCTTCGTAAACAAAAGGTGTACAGATATGACAAATAAATAACATAAACATTAAATTACTTTATACTTTAAAAAAAAACATTAAGTAGAAATAGCCCAAACACTCAAAACACGTCGCACCGCCACGCGGTTTGAGCTGAAGATCGTCTATTTCCACTATTTTTTAAACATTTTTAACGTGGAGATAATGATGGCGATTAAGGAAAAAATTATTGCAATTATCGCCAATAATTGCGATTAGGCGATTATGTAATAATTGTGACAGGCCTAGTCGCCGTTCCCTTAAGTTCATCTCCTTTTGCAGTTTTCTGATCTGGTCTAGAGTGGATATAACTTGGTAGCTGGTAGCACAAATGATGCGTAGCTTGCAAGACTAGTTGGACCAGGCAAATATACTCGAGAGGTTCCACACATGCGCATTACTATGTGGGCGTATACAGTGTTATGCAAGACCCATATGTCATACCCTGCCGTGGCAATCAGCTGACCAATTGAGCGGGTTATTTAAGCTCACCTCAGTGTGTTCTTCCTTCCGCTGTATCTGTCCCTGGTTTGTTGGTACAGTATGGGCCCGTTTGCCGCCACCCCAGCACCACCGGTGGGCTCTGCTATTAGTTCTGTTCCCCATGTGGGGGCTGTTGTTGTTGTACATCTATCTCCCTGTTATTAATGGTTAATGATGGTTGACTAATTGTGCTGAGCAGGGAGAAAAATGTAGCAGAGTGTGAATGCCAAGATACAATATTATACTGTCACTTGTATTCCCATTCTATAATACAATATTGGTTCAATCTATTTGTGAGTTATCTGACTGAACTAGCGAGACTAGATTACTTGATTTGGCTTTCATGTGGGGGAACAAAAACAAAGTGGCGCCAAACGGAAAAAACACTTTTTAAGAAAGAAGAAAAATACAATATAGGCGAGGCCTAGACCAGTAGGTCTCAAACTTTTCGTGTCAAGGACCCCCAAATTGATACATATTTGGTCGCGGACCCCCATCTGAAAACGTTTTGTGCCACTTGACTAAAAGTACAAAAGTATTGGCATCAAAATACACTTAAAGTATGTGAGCTTGTAGATCAGCTATTTCAGCTATGGTCAAATTGCCAAAGTAAATATATACTGTAGGTCTGATGTGGTTTTGTAATAATAATCAAAATCAAAATCTACAAAGTAACTAGTAACTAAAGTTTTCAAATAATTGTAGTGGAGTAAAAGTACAATATTTGCCTTTGAGGTGTAGTGAAGTAGAAGTAAAAGTACTGTAAACTGGAAATACTCCAGTAAAGCAAAAATACCTCAACATTGTACTTAAGTACAGTACTTCAGTAAATGTACTTAGTTACTTTCCACCACTACACACACGCGCACACACATACGCACACGCACGCGCACGCACACGCACACACACGCACGCACGCACGCACGCACGCACGCACGCACGCACGCACGCACGCACGCACGCACGCACGCACGCACGCACGCACGCACGCACGCACACACACACACACACACACACACACACACACACACACACACACACGCACGCACACACACACACACACACACAACCACACACAGACACACACAACCACACACAAACGCCCACACTTGCTTCGTGACTGCTGTGTGGATGCAGGCAGAAGAAGAAGAGGTTCAGAAATACACTGACACAAAGGCATGGAGGAGAATAGAACTCTGTTCACTCTATCCAGCCCTCTGTCATCATCCCACACACACACACACACACACACACACACACACACACACACACACACACACACACACACACACACACAGAGCCCTTAGTGTTGGACACAGCACAGTAAACACTCGTTCTCTCAACCTTTTGACCGGGTGCCGGTCGGTCCACTGTTCCCCCAAGTACCATTGGTCCGACAGCGCCGGCATACATTGTACACTAAAGCCTATAAGCCAAACCTCACAAAAAACTGTGCCTAACCCATTAACTCATTCCCTGCCTAGAACGACTAAAACAACTTTTAAAAAAAGTTTTTTTTATTATTTTTTTACATTTAAAAAAAAAAAAATTGACCCAAAGACCAAGGAGATATGATTTTTCAAAGATCTAGACTCCCATCCACTTCCTTGTTAACTTAAAACTTAAAAATTCTGTATCTCGGCTCCTGAGTACTTTTTTTTTTCAATGAAAAATCTTGGCAGTGGGCAAACGCGGCCAGAAATAATTCAGACAGTGAATGAGTTAAGACCTATGAGGCCGCTTCTAAAACAAATCTAAATCCTAACAGTTTTTGGGGGAAAAATATAAAAAAATAATGTTCACGATTTTTACAAAATTTTTGAATAGCCAAATAAATCTAAAGTGACACAGATTCGTTCCAGGTCTTAATGGGCTACTGGGGCGCCACTGGCCTAGTGGTTAAGGGACATACCACATAATATACATAATATACCACATCATTTTAATGTTGTTTTATGCTTTTGCTTTTCTTTTTTGTTTCATTATTTAAATTAGTTGTACTTTTTCTGTAATTGTATTCTTGCACTGTAAAGCACTTTGAGCTGCATTTCATGAAAGGTGCTATACAAATAAAGTGTATTATTATTATTATTATTTTAATATAGGCTCTAATGCAAGTTGCGGGTTCGAGTGCAGAGTCCGATGACCTTTGCTGCGTGTCACTCCCTGTCTCCCTGTTTCCTGTTTCTCTCTCTACTGTGTAGGCTACTATATCAATAAAGGCAGAAAAGACCCCCCCCCCCCCCCAAAAAAAAACTATGCCTAAACCTGACCTCACACTACTCCGAGCCCCCTTTGAGGGGGTGATTCTGAAAGAGGCTAACCGTCTATGGAAGGGTCTGTCTGTGTGTGTGTGTGTGTGTGTGTGTGTGTGTGTGTGTGTGTGTGTGTGTGTGTGTGTGTGTGTGTGTGTGTGTGTGTGTGTGTGTGTGTGTGTGTGTGTGTGTGTGTGTGTGTGTGTGTGTGTGCGCATGCTTGCATATATACAGCATATATGTATGTATGTATGTATGTATGTATGTATGTATGTATGTATGTATGTATGTATGTATGTATGTATGTATGTATGTATGTATGTATGTATGTATGTATGTATGTATGTATGTATGTATGTATGTATGTATGTATGTATGTATGTATGGTTGCCAATCAGTGTGATAAATAAGCAGTCATACTAACACAAATACAACAGGAGCATAAGCCCTCATTAGCAGGTCTTGGAGGTGACAGCAGTAACACACAGTGGAATCCACAGTGTCAGTGTAACTATGAAAGTGTAGAAATGCACCTGTTAGGGTCTCACTGCGTGGAAGCGAAAAGAAAAGGTGCGTTAGAAAGGGGTGCGAGGGGGAAAATGGAGGGGAAGACAGGTGAGACAGGTGATGAACGGTGAGTAGATGGTATTATACTGTAAAGTTACATGTTTAAGCAATAACAATCCTTCTATAAATGTTTGCGTGTGGAAAGCCTGGTGACGCGAGGTTACTTACTTTAAACCCTTGAACATTTTGCCCAAAATAGCCGATCTACAAGCTCACAAACCCGTCATGTTGCGAAGCGTTGTGCTTGTAGATCGGCTATTTTCGGGAAAGGGATTTGGTGTAGAAGTAAAAAACAAACAAGTACAAAGCCAACTCAGGTCTGCTTTACTAAGTCTAGAACGGGGGTCTTTTTTTCAGGCCAAGGACCCCCTAGCTGATAGAGAGATGAAGCAGGGACCCCCCACTACTACATATTGGATTCATGTTAATGTGCATTTTCAGACATTTAACGACTTAAAACCCTCAATACTTTGTAAACTTGACCTTTTGGCTCCGTTATTGGTCTGGTCTTTTTACCCCTGTAAACTAAACGCCAAAAATAACCGATCTACAAGCTCACAACGCGCGACAAGCTTGTAGATCTGCTAAACTTGACCTTTGCTAAACTTGCTCGGTACTTGGTCTGCTCTTTTTTCCCTTGTACACAAAACCTCTAAGCCAAAGAAATAGCTGATCAACAAGCTCACAACTCGTCGTAGACACGTAGTGAGCTTGTAAATCTTCTATATTTCGGCCAGTGTTCCCCCCCAGAATAGGAATGCGAGGGTTCAAGTGGTTAATGTAAAAATAAAGTTCATATATCACACAAAGATGTGGCGCCCCCCCCTGCAGTATCTCTGAGGGAGGAGACCCCCCTAGGGGGTCCCGGACCCCCTGTTGAAGACTGCAGTGCCTCTTGAAGGGACATCAAATCCTCCCATCTGTTTCCTCAGACACGCTCACTCATCCTTCTTTAACCTATTGAAACCGGGAACGCGTCTGTGTGTAACCACTTTAATCCATATTTAATACTTTGGCTTTATTTTATTTATTTTTTATTTTTTCCTATTTTTTTCTATTTGTATATGTATTTGAATATATTTTTTAAATGGAATATTTTTTACTCATATCTTTGTTTCTGGTGTGGGGGTCCCTGGAACTAAATATTTTCAGAAGGGGGTCCGCAGCCAAATATATATCATTTTGGGGGTCCTTGACATGAAAAAGGTTTTAAGCACCACTGATATTATATAGAAACATACTATTTTTTTTCAGAAAACTGTTAGGATTTTGAAAACATTCTCAGAATCCCCCAGAAGCAAAGATCTGAGTTACAAATGTTCACTATGAGCTTGTATATCTGCTATTTTTGAATAGCCAAATAATTGTAAAATGACACAGATGCGTTCCCGGATTAAATGTGTTAATACCCCCTTCTGTCTGTTCTCTCTGTGTCTCTGTGTGTGTGTGTGTGTGCGCGTGCGTGCGTGCGTGCGTGCGTGCGTGCGTCCACAAGCATAGTAGTAGAATATAAGAAATAGACATTGTGAGGATAATCTTCCTGGTCCTCAATAAGAGAAATTAATATTTTATTATTATGTATGGTTATAATTGGGAAGTTCGGCTTATACAATTTAGGAAAAGATTCAGGTTTTAGTTTAGTTTAGTTTATTTCGATCCACATCAACAGCATCACAAAACGTACCACACTGTAATCCAATAATTCATTTTGGTTGATCGAAAAGGCATAGGCTGAAGCTCAAAGCTTATTTATGCCTATCCTTCCTACATGATGGCTTAGTTACATCAGTTCATATTAAATGAACGCTCAAAATATTTCGTAATTACATTCAAGACTACGTTGTTCGTAGTAATCGAACACTGGAGAATATTCAATATTTACATTCATGTCCTCATTCTTATACGCATATATACACATCCGAATGCATGCATATATACCATATCACACATTCTAATATACATACCGTTATATACAAACGCCAACACTACCACATCACCCCATACCCCTCAATCCATCAATGTCCTATAGTTACTACATAATATGTTAACATGTTATACTGAGCAGGCAACACTCCCTAATCGTTATAGATTATCATATATATATACAATATCATTTCCCAATAATAAAGTTGGGATTAGGCATTTAGAGGTTAGGTTTATAGGGGTTGGGGATAGTGTTATGCCTGATTACTTAGTTGTGCGCCTGTGTCGCACGCCAAAATAAAAATAGTAGATCTCCAAGCTCACAAGGCAATGCAGTGCGACACTTGTAGATCTGCTATTTTCGCCTTTAGGGTTGGGGTTAAAAGTGTGCGTGTAAGATGCAATGAATTAATAGCTTGATGTATTCAAATTTGTTTTGGAGGCCCCTGGCAGTAAATACTACATTTTCATAAATTAAATGTAGATTATTTGAGGCAGCCTAGCCTCTTACTCACACACACAAAATCATGGGTGTACATTTTTAAACAAGGTTTATTTGTTTTCACAAATATAATTCAACATTATTAATTAAGTGATCAATTATACATTTATTGTGTACACTTACAACTCCGAGACTCTCAGAGTTAAATTAACGCTAAGGCCGGCTGAACCAGAAAGGATTCCTTTCCCTCTCCCTGTTAGAAGATGCCACCTACATTGACCATCTTGATAATCACTAAAATTTTCAAGAGTTTTCAAAAATAGCAGATCTACAAGCTCATGGCGCGGCACTCGGTGCCACGCTATGAGTTTGTATATCTGCTATTTTTGAATAGCCAGAGAAATCTTAAAATGACACAGATGCGTTCCCAGATTGAATGGGTTAAAGTCATTGACTCACAGTGGTGGGGAATGTGACAGTACCCCCCCTAACCAGCTCCAAGCGTCTCACCGGGCTTCTCCTGATGTTAGCCGATGAGACCCTTTGTTCCGTTGTCGGCGTAACCGTTTGTCCGTGTGGCGGTTCTGGACAACCGGATCGATATATACATATATATAAATATATGCCTTGATAATGGGCATAGATAGACAGAAAGTCCCCTCACTGTGAGACGCATCCATCTTTGTTGCGTCTTATTCCTTCGTCTTCTTCCATCGCCGCGGCGTCGATGTCCGTGACGACCTGATCTCGCTGGTTCACCAGCGACACCAGTTCCTGCGTCAGGCGCTGTTCCGTCTCGCGCTGAGCGCCGGTCTTCACAATGTCTTTGACGGCGGCCATGACTCGCAGCTTTCTTTTCAGCAGCTCAAATCTCCTCTCCAGGTCCTCTTCCCGTCGTAGCAGCCTCAGGTGGTCCAGTCTGCGTACCAGGGCGTCCTTCTTGTCGACCAGAGCAAGCAACTCCTGAATCAGTAGCTCCTCCCTGTCGGGATCGCTTCCCGTCGCCATGAGGCGTCGCAGGGGTATCTTCACCGCGGCGGCTCGGCGGTCGATGTCTTTCTCCTCCGCTTCCAACGCCGCCAGTTGACTCTGGATGTACTCGGCGGCGTCCTGCAGACACACTGTCAACTCTTCTTCCTGTTGAGGAGGTGATTGGGACGCTACTGCTCTCTGACTTTCTGAAGTGGGTTTCTCCTTTTCTTCCTGTTGAGGTGATTGGGACTGTACTGCTACTCCCTGACATTCTGGAGTAGTGTTCTCCGTCTTCGTCGGTCCCGACTTGAACACTTTGGCAACCGTCCTGTTGCCTCGCGGAGACTCATCGCCACGGGTAAGAGTAACTGGGGTTGTTTTCTTGCCGACAGGCGGCATTTCCATGTCCGCTCGGGCCAGCGGGGAAGTTAACCCAGTAGCAGTGATAGACTCCTTGTCCTTGTCCTCCTCCTCGTTGCTCTCATTAAAGTCATCAAGGTTACCAATGTCCATGGATTTGATGCTCATCAGGCTAGAGGCCAGACTCTGCATGTCCTCATCGGTGGCTTTTCCGTCTCGAACAAAGAAACACGTCAGGGACAGTTTGAGCGTGGCCTCCACCACTTTGACCGACTGCGGCTTTAGCTTCAGTACCAGGTCGGCATGGCTGCGGGTGGGGCAGGCAAACTGCTTGAGGTTTACGCCGGCCGATGCCAGCACCTTACGATGACGACCCTTCTTTCCCTCACTTACGATGGCGAAGGTCCAGTCTTTATCCTCAAACTCATCTGAATCTGGGTCCTTGGACAATGTGACGGAGATCTCAACGTTCTCTGGCACCGGCCACACCACCATGCCTCTGTATGGGTTCGCGATGCCAGGCAGCCAACTGTGGAGCTCGGAGCACACGCATCTGTTCCTTCGGGTCCACACCACCCTCACCTTGTCTGGTTGCCATTTACCGGTGCATTCCAACACAAGGTCCTGGTAGGACGCAACAAACTGGAACTTTGAGGCTTTCTTGGCAACTCGTAGTCTTTTCCAAACAGAAGTCATTGTTAAGTTCTGGAACAAAGAACACGATCCGACTGTCTCTCTCAACCAACTATGGGCTTGTGATGTCACAGAGTGATGCATGTATCATAACTCTGTCTCTCTGTCAACAAACATGAGCTTGTGATGTCAGTGTGATGTCATCATCTAACTCTCTCTCTCTCTCTCTCTCAACACATTGTGAGTGTATGATGTCCCAGAGTGATGTCAGAGTGATGTCAGAGCGTGTCATCATCAGTGATATCATCAGGGCTACATAATGCACTGTACGTATTTACAGTGCATTATGCAGTCCCCAACGTAACAATATGTAACATACATAAAACAGAGTATACAGAGTAATAGGTATCAATAATCAGTCACCATAAATAATACACATAAATTACAAAACAGGGTTACAAGCACAAGATATTAAAGTATTTTTATACTCTAGAGGTTCAGGCCGCTATGCGGACCTGACACCTATGTCACATGAACTTGTCCCTTTCATGCCCATATATGGATATCTGTATCTGTCAGTCCCTGTCCCTTTTAGGCCCATATATGGAGATCCCTTATGTCATCAATATATGCCCATATATGGGCATGCTGATATGCCCATCTATGGATATCTCTGTATCCGTCAGTCGCACAGCGATCTCCATACTGTATATTGAGATCTCCATATATGGAGATCTCCATAATTGGAGATCCCTGATGTCATCAGTATATGCCCATATATGGGCATGCTGACATGCCCATATATGGAGATTTCTGTATCTGTCAGTCCTTGTCCCTTTAGTACAAAACAAAAATGTTACATACTCTGCGCCTCCTTTACACAGCGCAAGACTTAAAATAAAAAGGGAAGAAATACTGGGGGAGGAATAAAATAAAATGGAGAGGAAGAGGGGTAGGGGTACATCATCATCACCACTCATCCCTGATGTGGTGTGGAGCTGTGTTAGCTTTAGTGGTGACGGTATGTGAGAGCAGGCATGCCCCCTGCTGGTCTAGGGGGGTATTGGCGTTACAGTCCCATCATGGAGGTCAGTCGTCATCAGCACATGATCCAAGAAGAGCTGGTAGGGCCGCTAGGAGGGGGAAGTGTACAGCATAGGAGAGGGAGTGGGGGGGAGGGGAATGGGGTAAAGAAGTGATTCAGGACTGGAGGAGGAATGAGATGGGGATGGTTGCTGGAAGCGTCTAGAAGCCGTGGACTTTGAGCTGTTCCTCCTTGGCCAGGCCAATGTCTGTGAGGAACGCGCAGATATTTTTGCGCTGGTCTCCCTGCAGTTGGATCACTTCACCATACTCTGGGTGTTCAATCACGGTCCCGTTACAGGCAAACTTCTTCTTGAAGGCCTTGACTAGCTGCTTGGCATAGTCACCGGCGATGCCCTGGACGGTGGTGAGGGTCTTCCTACCGTTCCTCTGCTGGATTCTTATATGGATGTAGTCCTCTCCACCATTAGTTCCGTCAGCAAAGGGGTCAAAAGTGTGGAGGTTCTGGATAGCAGACATACGATAAGATTGGCTTTCCTTTCGGATAATAACTTCCGGTTACCGTGCGGTATCCCTTTTATGCCTATAGGGGAACTCCTTATATGGTTATGGCTGAGTCATGGTGACATGAGCATGACGTCAGAGGTCCGCAGTGAAAGTATGGAGTACTATACATGGAGATCTCTGTATATGTTTTTTGGTTTGTTTGTCTGCCTCCCGGTGTCCCTTGTATGCCCATATATGGAGATCTCTGCATCTGTCAGTCCTTGTCCCTTTTATGCCCATATGGAGATCCCTGATGACATCAGTATATGCCAAGCCCCCAGAACCACGGTAGAACAGTGAAGCGGCCAAACCTGGTGGTCAAATCTGATATTGCAACACTTCCACATTTTGCGCGTACATCTGCCATTTGTGCACCTGCTCACGACGCGTCACGACCCAATTTGGCATAGACCCAATGGAACCAATATTGTACTCCCGGGTGCTTCAAAACGCCACTGAGCAACTCTCATTGAAATGAATAGCTGGGGCGGGGCAATCCGAGTTATATATTATACATCTATGGCATATTCCCATACAGTATATGGACATGCCCATATATGGGCATATTGGTCGGATCAGCAGTTCTGGACAACAGGATCTCCACATAATGCGCATATCGACGCAATACCCATTTTACCTATTGTCAGAGAACCTTTGAACCCGTCTGTCTGTCTGTCTGTGTCCCTTTTATGCCCATATATGGAGATTTCTGTTTCTGTCTGTCCTCGACCCTTTTATGCCTTTATATGGAGAACCTTGATGTCATCAATATATGCCCATATATTGATGGGCATATGGGCATATCAGTCAGAACACAATCTTGGAGGATTTTCCAACACCTGGCTGCCAGTATTTGCTCACAATATTATATTGTTGCTGTCGGGCAGAAACCTCTTATCTCCATATTTTAACTTTTTGTGTTTTTTCCCGTGAATTAACGCCATGTACTTGATCATACAGCAGCGTCACACAAAAGCATCAAATGTAGCAGATCTGCAAGCTCTGAGCTTGTAGATCTGTTACTCTTGCTATTTTTGAATTTCAATCCTGAAAAGTAACAGTTTTGGACATAATATGAGGTTTCCAACCCGACAGAGAGGATATATTTTGTGCCGGGGCAGGTCTTGGCGTTCCTCACTTTCATCACACTGTGCAGAGAGCCACAAACACAGCTGGAGGTAAATGTATCTGCAGAAGACCATCCATTCATAGAATATTCACATTATTTTTGCTCCTTTCTTGGCTGCATTTGCAAAGCAACTTTTCAGTGCCTCAAACTCCTTGGCACACAGACGGTTCTTCAACTCGTCTTGGCTCGTGGCCGTGGCTGCAGCCACACACTTCCCATAAGCCGTGGCCTCTCCTGCACACTGTGCAAACAGCTCCGGGAATCGTCTCACATGGTGTTGGGTAGATTTTGTTGCGCGGTAAGATAATAATTGATCTAATATTCTATGTATAAACTTAAAAAATCACACCCTGTGTGAAGAGAGTGGTGCCTTTGATGAGCCCCGTATTGATGTTGTCATCAATGTTTGTTTATTGGACATACATACATACGGACACAAGTCAGATATAGGAGTGGTTGGCACCACTCAAAAATGTAATAATACTTTATCAGAGAACAGAGGAGGCATTCTTCTTATGCCCTTACCCCTGTCAGCAACAAGGTTTGTACTGCCCTTGTGATACTGAGATCCTGATACTGAGATCTGTGTATTGTCTGTCCCTTTTATGACCATATATGGAGTTCTGTGTCAGCCACACCCAAATATGGAGTCCATGCTAGTCTAGGATGTCAGTACAATGATGTCATTATGATGGGAAGTCCATATATGGGGATTTGCGGATTTATGAACATTTATTGTACAAACGCCGTTCCGACTGACTTCCAACTTGGTCAGTCGGTTCTCCAGATAAGCATGAGAAATATTATGTATCCCATAGCCTGGAGGGACAGATATATATCCCATAGCCCGGTGGGGGGGGGGGGGGGGGGGGGGGGGGGCGGATATGTATCGCATAGCCCGGAGGGACGGATATGTAACCCTATAGCAACCACCTGTTTACCCTAGTAACCACCTGTTTAGTTCTAGCAACCGTCTATTAGACCCTAGCAGCAACCACCTGCTTTACCTTAACAACTGCCTATTACACCCTAGCGCCCACATGTTTTACCATAGCAACTACATACCAGAAACTAAGCGAGCTGCAGGAACACTTAAAAGTTCTCTGAAATATTATTCTCTAGTTATAGTTATATCTTGCTTGATGTGATGTGAGAAATTAGGGGCGGAGGTTCTTCCTTGGCCTACTGAAGTGTACAAGCATAGTCTCTGCCTCCCAGCTCTTCCAAAATGGCGGACAATAATAAAATTAGGAATTATTATGCTATAGGGATAATTAATGGGGAGAGGGTCATTATTGAGAAATAAAGCCCTTCAGGGTGATTAGACACTGAGGGGTCTTCATCACCCTAAAGGGGTTTATTTCTCAATAATGACCCGTACCCAATTGATTATCCTGCTTATTACACTGCTACTTAATAAAGAAATCAATACATTGACCCAACAGTAACAACAAAACGGAAAAAGGATTTCATTGCTTGTGGTAATGAAAGTAGGCTATAGTCCATACATGGGCAACTGGCGGCCCGGGGGCCACATGCGCCCCCCACCTTCACTTAATGCGGCCCGCAGGTTAATATCGGAATACTGATATATTATTGATTTCAGCTGTTACAATTGCAAACATAGCAAACATGACCCGCTTTAATTTGGACAATATAATTAGTTTCACACTTTTGTGTGACATAGAATGGCCCGACAGTGTATGCAACGTGGCCCTCTGGAGTGAGTGTGGAAATATGGTGGCCCTCTCCATCATCAAAGTTGCATCACCCCTGCTATAGTCCATTAATTTATGCCAGGTGCGTCCAGCGCCTCGGAAAACAACGGGAAGTGTTGATAGAATAGAATCAATATTCAGTTACTGCTTTGTCTATTTCTCACTTCAAATGCTTTCAAGAACATTCTTGAGTGCAACGTCTACCAGTAAATGATGTTTTCAGAGCTGCCATGTTGGATACGGCATAAAATCAAGCAACGCATATAGATATGAGCAGGTGCTCTGAGTCTTTGATTAGACAGTGGTCTGTTATTGAGTTCAACGGCCATTATTCAAAAATAACAATGACCGATGAATTCAATGATCAGAATTCAGTGCTGGACAAAGTAGGCTACTACATTTTTTTACTTAAGTAAAAGTATCAATACTGCAATAAAGAAGTACTCAAGTAAAAGTCCGGAATTCAAAATGTACTTGATTAAAAGTGCAAAAGTATCGGCATCAAAATGTACTTAAAGTACCAAAAGTATAAGTACTCATTATGCAGAATGCCCGATTTCATACGTTTTTCAAATGTCAAAAAATCAATTGAAAATAGCAGATCTACAAGCTCACAATGCCTCGCGTCGCGACGCATTGTGAGCTTGTAGATCTGTTATTTTCAAATGGCCGAAATGTATATTGGGCTGAAATGATTAATGTATGTTTTGTAATAATAATCAAAATCTACAAAGTAACTAGTAACTAAAGTTTTCAAATAATTGTAGTGGAGTAAAAGTATAATATTTGCCTCTGAGATGTAGTGGTGTCCTCCAGTAAAGTAAAAGTACCTCAAATTCGTACTTAAGCACAGTACTTGAGCAAATGTACTTGGTTACTTTACAGCACTGTCAGAATCAAGCATTCAACCAAGCCGTGTGATAATAAAAGGCAATTTTCCCTGCTCCGAGTAACCTACTCCATTTGGGGCAGAGAGGTCAAGCCTGGCTAATTGTCAGAATGCTGTCATTGTCACATCGAGACACTAGCGGTATTGTAAAGTGCTGTTGTAGCCAACAGCTCAAATGGTACTTGATGCTGAAGGGCAATAGAGATGATGTGTGTAGCTGTGAAGGAGGTGACGCATCTCATGATGATACCTGTGCGAAACGGTGGAGTCATTCACAGATAAACTCCCACTACAACATTCTTTTTCATGTGAAAAGAGGTATTTCTACGCATCGCATAGCGACGAGTTCAATACAATTGAGCCCTGACAGCGGGAGGCCGTGTGCGTTAGACGAGCATTAGTCTTCGCGTAGCCAGACAACTATTCCACAATCTCCGAATGCTATATAGAGTCTGGAACTACACCTCCCGAAATCCTTGAGAGGAAACTGGCACTTCCAAAATATATTTAAAAATATCTTTGCATTTAATTTTGTTATTTCCATTTCTACTAAGCACCAAGCTAAATATACTTAGATGATTTTGATTTATATTAGGACACATTTGCGTGACTGTAAAGACGAAACGGAAGTGGGGAGGAGGCTTCACATCCGGTTTATATTTTAATCATGATCAGAGCTTCCGAGTCCCAGACTGAAACATTTGAAAATTGTGGGAGCAACGGTCTGGCCACGCGAGACTAGACGAGCATGAACGCACGTGGGAGCGACAAAATAAGGGAGCTTGTAGATCTTCTATTTTCAGTGTGCAACACCGCACTCAAACTAAGCATAATCAAGCCTTTACTGGAGATGGGAAGTACGGCATGGATTTATACACAGAGAGGGTAGCCTGGGATCAATAACATTTTTGGGTTTCTGATCCGGTCAGGCGGCCCGGAACCCGCACAGGCAGGAACCACGGGTTGCCTGTGCTTCACCACAAAATAATTCCCCACGATCAAGGGCATTTCAATTTCAGGGCCCACCAAATAAAACCCTTCATGCGGCGTAGTTTAGCTTGTACAAATAGTTTGTTTGGTAAATCCATCCTTTATTCCAACTCATAGCGACTGGCGAGACTAAACTAGTAGTTATACTCGATTTAGCATTTAAATGCTAACAGGGGGTAAAAGTACAAAACAAAGCAACGCAGAAAAAAACGTAACCCGCACACCCGGTACCACAGGTTTTTTTTTTTCACACGGGCCATTTAATAACGAATACCAGGCTTTCTTCTGTGGTGGAAAGTCTGGCCGACGTGAGGTTACAGAGAGGGTAATTCTTTCAACATAAAATGATGCATTCAAGTTCAGGAGCGTCTGGAAAAGAAAATGATCTTGAATGCTGCCTTCAGGTGGCATGGAATTGAGGCATTTGCATTTCTTTCACCATAGTAAATGCTGAAATTCATGGTCAGGAGAGGACACTTTTTACAGATGGGTAAAAGGGCAGGGGCTCGAGCCCCCTGATGTCTACGTGTTGCACGTGCCTGAAACCACCCCCCTTCAATCATCATACCTCCTTTAACGTCTGGTGAATGAGACAGGCGGTGTGCGGGGACACCTTCCAGGGGTCCTTCTCGTCCACCATCAGCGCGTCCAGCGTGGCCTTCTCCAGGACCACGTCGAAGGCGGCGTCGGGGAAGGAGAGCTGGCGCATGTCCATCTGGTGCCAGCTCATGCCCGGGCAGCGGGCGGCGTGCCTGGCGCCCATGGTCTGGATGCACACCGAGGAGTAGTCGATGTTAGTGATGGAGTGGTAGCCCGCGCCATACATCTCACCGCTCATCGTACTGTTGCCACATCCTGGAGGGAGACGAGAGGAGGAGGAGAGATGGGGAGAGGGGAATAGAGTAGAGGAGAGGAGGAGAGGAGAATGTGAATACATTGAGTCAAACTTTCAACGTGATTGATCAATCCCCCCATTTCTGAATGACTAAAACCAGCATGGATCAATATAGTCCCAACACCTGATTAACCCATTGAATCCGGGAACGCATGTCCGTCATTTTAGATTTCTTTGGCTATTCAAAAATAGCAGATATACAAGCTCATAGCACGGCACCGAGTCCCGCTGCTATGAGCTTGTAGATCTGCTATTTTCGATCGAAATCGTGAAAATGTGTAAAAATCTTTTGAGTATATCTTTTTTAAAGCGAACATTTGTAAAATATGTCAGAAACAAAGATTTGAATATATACCGGTACTCAAAGATTTGCACAGCCTTTCACGATTTTTCAAAAATAGCAGATCTACAAGCTCATAGCGCGGCACTCGGTGCCGTGCTATGAGCTTGTATATCTGCTATTTTTGAATAGCCCAAAGAAATCTACAATGACAGAGATGCGTTCCCGCCGGATTGAATGGGTTAAAGCACCCCAACAGATCCATGACGACAGGGAGGGTGATCAATGGCCCACCCCTCTGTGATTGAGGTGACACACAACAACACACGGTACGAGACCGTGACAGTCCATCAGGGTCTACTGCTATTGATTCACTATAAATGGCTCTGATACACACACACATGCACGTGCACGCACACATGCACGTACACACACACACACACACACACACACACACACACACACATGCAGCTAACCAGTCACAAACACTACTGGTCTCTGTTTGACAGATCCACTTTGAGTTTAGGAAGAAGAAGGGCTGACGGGGAACCTCCTGGCCTGGTGGATCACCTCGGGGAGTCATAAACTCAAACCACAAACAGGACTCCCTCTTTCTTTGGCGTGTCGCCCAGGTGGCGCACAAATCCTAACATTTAACTTCACAAGAACTATACCTAAACCTAACCCCAAAAAGCACTTTTTTAATATCAATTACTAGTCACCCGCATGGAGACTTGAATTCATGGATATGTTTTAGTTTTTGTCGCATTCCTAAGCCAATAATTTGATGACCATCGGGAGCGGTAGGCAGCGATTCCAGTAGGAGACACAAAGGAGACTCTTTGTGTCTCCTACCGGAACCGCTGCCGATCATCAAATTATCTGCTGAACTCCCCGTGTCTCCTAGGATAGGTACCCGCACAAAAACATGCAGTAATCCTGGTCTCTATACTGCCTCCCCCTGGTCAGCTGGGGGTGCCTGATGGAGGGGAAAGGAACTGGTTGGAATAACCAGCGGCTTGCTAGCTCTCATGCATTGAAGGAGGCATGAGCTTGGCTCTAGGCTCTCCCTAGGCTGGCAGAGGGAGTGTAGCGCCCAGTATTACTTAGACAATTGGCACCGGGTGAAAAAACTGGGTTACAAAATCGTGGGATAAAAATTTAAATTTAGATTAAAAAAATAAATCTGCTGAAATAAAATGTAGTACTTTTTCCAACACTGAAAAATACTGGTTTTGGATTGCAGAGGTATAATAATGCAATGCTGTGGGATGCTGAACGGCAGAGCATAGATAGAGGAGACTTGGTTAGCTTCTTGCACGGTGGTAAAAGACGTGATCTTTTCAGCGCGGCTCGTGTCTTATGGGTCAGATGACTCATAGACTGTAAGGGGATGGAGGAGAGAGAGAGGGAGGTGTGGGTGGACTGGAGGAGGCAGGAGACAAGATGTAAAGGACAGAAGGAAGGAGGAGGAGGAGGTATAGAGGAGATCTGGATGAAGAACAGGTGTCGACGGATTGATCCCGTCTCAGAGAGAGAGAGAGGAAAACAAAAAACAAACGCGGAAGAGATGCGTGTGAGCTTAGAGGAGCTGTGTGTGTGTGTGTGTGTGTGTGTGTGTGTGTGTGTGTGTGTGTGTGTGTGTGTGTGTGTGTGTGTGTGTGTGTGTGTGCGTGTGTGCGTGTGCAGTAAGTGTGTGTTTAATTGCATGCATCTCTGTGAGCATGTGCGTGTGTAAGATGTTATTCATTTGTTTCTCAAACACAATCTGACAAAACAGGATCAGATGGGATTTGTGTGTTTAAACACCGTCGACCTACAGTATCTGCACTGGTTGTCGTGGCAACGACGCCTGGCTGGTTGCAGAGCATGTTGTCTATCAGCGCCTAAAACTCTGCTCTGCTTTTGTCAGAAAATCTGAATGGAAGGGGGGGGACATTTTAATTTAATGAAATAAAAATACAAACGAAAAGGCTTTCCCCCCCAAAAAATATGTGTTTACAAAAGTAACAAAAACTAAGTAAAATCCTAGAGAAAATGTCCTGTAGTGGCTTTCTCAGTATTTCATACGTAATCCTAGTATTTGACAACTTTAGCAAGTATTTGACAGCTTAAGCCATGCTGTCTTCAAAAAGCTCACATTGAGACACGTTTTGAACACGTAGATCAGCTACTTTCACTGTTTTTGAAGCTTTTTGACACATTTCGTCTATGATGACCACTGGCCAGTGGTGAAAAGTGACATTTACTCATGTACTGTACTGTACTGTACTGTACTGTACTGTACTGTACTGTACTGTACTGTACTGTACTGTACTGTACAATGTTTGGAGTATTTCCAATTTCCAGTACTTACTTATGCAAATATTATACTTTTACTCCGCTACAATTATTTGAAAACTTTAGTTACTAGTTACTTTGTAGATTTTGATAATGTTTTACAAAAAACACATTAACCACTTCGGCACTAACAGCCCTACGTACATTTCGGCCATTTGAAAATAGCCGATCTACAAGCTCACAATGAGTTGCGAATCTGCGATGCGCCGCATTGTGAGCTTGTAGATCTGCTATTTTCAAAAGTGAGATATGAGATATGTGAAAAGTATTCACTCAGCAAAAAATATTCTATCATTGCTTCCTTGGCCTATTGCCAGCGTGCACAACATTAACTTTGGTGGTTTGCGATATTAGCCATGGACTACACCACACACACACACACACACACACACACACACACACACACACACACACACACACACACACACACACACACACACACACACACACACACACACACACACACACACACACACACACACACACACACACACACACACACACACACACACACACACACACACACACACACACACACACTCTCTCTCTCTCTCTCTCGGGGAATATGTTCCTCTGGCACTGCACCATGACCTTGTGAGAGCCCTGGCTGTGAGATAGGTCTTGATATAATGCTCTTGTTCCCGTACATTCCTTCAAGCTTAGCCTGAGGCGTCCCCCACAGTGCTATAGCAGACACATCATTTCTCTATTTCTTCTTAGTCTGAACGTTACCCCTCACGTCCTAACAGGTTAGGTAAAGATCTCACTCGTTCCCACTGGATCTGATGTTATCGTTACATCATGTCTTGTCGCAAGCAGTGGCGGCTAGTACAGAACCTGTCTTAACCCATTGAGACCTGAAGCCGATTCTACATGTCTCCTAAATCCCAACAGTTTTCTGAAAAACGTATGTTTCTATATCAGTGGTGCTCAAACTTTTTCATGTCAAGGACCCCCAAAAGTATATGTATTTGGCCGCGGACCCCCATCAAAATATTTTGTTCCAGGGACCCCCAGAAGCAAAGATTTGAGTTAAAACTATTCGCTTTAAAAATATATATATTCAAAGATTTGCACACATTTTCACAATTCAAGTGTATTTCACAATTCAAGTGTATTTCAAGTGTAGATGTTGTGATGACTTCTAGTTCTCAAAGTGGGGTCCGGGGACCCCCAGGGATCCTGGGGTGGGGGGGGGGGGGGGGTTCCACGTTAACATAGCATCACAATCGTTTTAGGAGAAAATGGACTGCCGACAATCATGTTAACATGGCCTGTTCTCGTCGGCTACTATTTTCACCGTCAGGAGAGTCAATGCATTCTCCTTTGAGACTTGCAGCGTCTCCTGAACCATATGCCACTCATTCATTCCCAGCACATTCACTCCAGCTACTGCAGCAATACCACATGGTCCTCCTCGCCCAGACATACCCTCCCAGACATAGACAGTTCATGCAGATGTCGAGAACAAAGGGTCTATGAGCTTTCTCGTGGGAAAGACGCTCAGTCACGTTCCAATAACTATGCTGCTAAGATGTTGTTGTTGATTGTGGACTTTTTGACATACACAAGATGGGCTAGAACTGTGAGCTGGAAGGGAGGTGATGTCAAACAGGCTCTGCCAGATAACGTGCTCATTGAGCTGAAGAAACATTATAGGTATTCACTTTGGTGATCTCGGTTCAAAGGGTTGGAAAGGAGTTTGTGATCGAATCAATGACATTTTGAGAAATCCAAGAATCTCAGATATAAGGCTTGATGGGGATTACTGTAGTCACTATTAGTAATTTTGTTAGGTTAAATCCTAAAGCCTACTGATAATTGGGGGTTCTCTGCAATCGTTTCTGTCCCAAATTCCTTTTTCATGACAACTGATACGACACAGTTTGAATTGTTGAAACTCTTGTTTTCTTATTTTGTACAGGATGTGAGGAGGGACAGAATATGCTTTTTTCCCCTTTCTTTTCTGTTGTGTAGTAACCTTATGTCTGCAACTCCTTTCCTATATCAGTATGTTACTACCCACTGCTACCCTTTTTTATTCTTTTTTTTATCATAACTAATACCAGCTTTCTTACTGTACATGTAAAAGTTTTTTTTTGTTACATGTTTATTCTGTTTTTAACTGGTGTAATTCTACATTTTGCAAAACAAAATGTCAAACTGATTCTGACTTGAAGGACAGGCCATTGGGGTCACCAAAATCAGTAGTGTTTATCCTAGAATCTGCCTTATTAGATTAGGGGACATCTTGTGTGAAAAGGAGTCTCTTGATCATCCTGGGGGAAAGCATTCTGCTAGATTTGGCACAGCTGTTCCCGTACCTCCTTCCAGACAGACAGCAGGAGGAGGAGGAAAAACATGTCTGTGGAAGAAGGCTGGTGGAGGACCCTGATGATGTAGGAGGCTCTGCAATGGGGTCTGTGTTGAAAAGTCTCAATAAATTAGTCTCTGAGATGCAGTCTCTTAACCAATTAAGTCCTGTATGCTTTGTCGGACATCGAATATTGAAAATAGCCGATCTACAAGCTCACCAGCTAGTGCTATAGATCGCAATCTTGTTTTAAACAATTTTGAAGATGAAAACATTTGGGGGATCATTTATTTGTTCATCATTTTCGTTTTCAGAATTTCTGTTGTTGAAAATGTTCCTCTATAATGACATGCTCAAAAAAGAGACGCCAGGTGCACAGAACATTCCCATGACAATCCAGCAGGTAGTTTAGAAATATTTTAGTTTGGTACCAAAGTGTTTGATAGCCCATTAGGACCGGGAACGCATCTGTGTCATTTTAAGATTTCTTTGGCTATTCGAAAATAGAAGATATACAAGCTCATAGCGCGGCACAAAGTGCGCTTGTAGATCTGCTATTGAGCTTGTAGATCTGCTATTCTTTTTTAATTAAATCATGAAAATGTGTGCAAATCTTTGAATATATTATATATATACATTTTTAACTCAAATCTTTGCTTCTGGGGGTCCCTGGAACAAAATATTTTGAGATGGGGGGGCTGTCCGTGGACAAATACATATCATTTTGGGGGTCCTTGACCTTTGAGAACCACTGATATTATAGCAACATACAGTACGTTTTTTCCCCCCCAAAAACTGTTAAGATTTAGAAGACGAAGATTTGTAGAATCCCCAGAAGCAAAGATTTGAGTTAAAATATTTCGCTTTAAAAATATATATATATTCAAAGATTTGCGCATAGTTTCACGATTTAAAAAAAATGACCAAAGTATAATATAATGGTTATAGCAAAAAAATAATAAAAAATGACACAGTAGTCGCATAGCCTAGCGTTCCCGGATTGAATGTCATAGACGGATAAAAGGACTGTCCGTCCGTCCGTCCGTCCCAGAGTTCAGGGAAGGACAGTTCAGGGTGTTTGTGCTCTCTGCTGTCATGTGGAACTAACTGTTCCACTGACACCAGGTGTGGACCGTTAGACAGCTGGTACCTCTGGCCAGATGCTTCCAGGCTTGTTATCTTTACTGCTCTCTTCCCCTTTTCTAGTGCTGCATACTACTGCACTGCTGCTCAAAGTGGGGTCCCGGGGACCCCCACAGGGGTCCTTGAGAGGGTTCATGGGGGAACCCCAGAACCCCAGATATACAGTAGTAAATCGTTGCAGTCTGGCTGGCAGAAACCTTTCATCTTATTTGAACGTTTTGTGTTTTTTTTCGCCCTACTTGATCACACTATAGCGTCACACTTAACTATCAAAAGATCCACGAGTTTGAGCTTGTAG
>NC_139942.1:47618822-47636322 GCF_963454915.1 Gymnoscopelus microlampas | reverse complement strand
CACACACACACACACACACACACACACACACACACACACACACACACACACACACACACACACACACACACACACACACACGAATAACAGTGGACACATTACACATGACAGACTGATGGGCGCTTGTAGCAGTCTGTTTGTGTCTCTTGCAGTGGTATGATACTCTTAAGACCAGCACACGCACACACGCACACGCAAACACGCACACACCGCACACCGCACACGCACGCACTCAGGAGGTGAGGTGACATGACACCTCTAACTTTAGTTTGCCGTTGTGCTGCTGCTGCGGGTTAATCCAGTTAGGATGTTGTTGCTCTCTGGATATCGGAAGAGTCCCGAGACGAGCTGGTCGCTTCCAGCTGGAGGAAAATCCATTAAGAACTGGACACGCAGCGCTATGGACGCACGCACCAGGAACCCCCTGCATACCTCAGTCCTGATACATAATGTATCACTGACTTAGCAGACAGCAACAAGACATCTAAAATGACACAGATGCGGGGTGGGGGCAGCGATAACTACTGCCCTACAGCAGTGCTTCTCAAAGCGAGGTGTGCTGCCCCCTCAAGGACCCCCACCAGGGGGTTCCAGGGGGTCCCCCAAGAAAGATGAGTTAATATAGCGTTGACATCTATAGACCCCTTAATAGACGACGTCACACTGATAAGAACCAGTGTGCGCGCGTAGGCCGGCACCAAATTAAACCCATTCTGTCAGGTCTCGCTATAGGACGCGCCTCACTAGCCAACACACAAGCGGAGGTTGAATGTACTGAAACCAGCGCACCCCGAAACAATATGTTGGGAATAGGCTCTATGCACGGCAGCCATATTGGGCCCCTTCCTTACTTCCTTTACAAGTGTTACCAATGATACTAATTAAGGCTCTGTTCCATTTAGTGTGGCATAGTGGTTGTCTTATTTTCAAGGACCCCCATAACTCTCAGAGTTACACACCCACCATAAGGGGCCATTTGGGAACCAAAATGGAGTGTTTCTAGTGAGCCAAGATGCACGATATCAGCACCCTGACCAGAATGGAACAGAGCCTTCATTAGTATCATTGGTAACACCTGTGAAGGAAGTAAGAAGAGGCCCAATTTCTTTCCAATATGGCTGCTGTGCATAGAGCCTATTGATTGCATGAAACAATCACCTGTGTGTCCAGTCTCAATGTTGGCAAACAAATAATTGGTCTATTTGACCACTGTAAACCTACATAAGCTGGCTATTTGAAAACATCCGATCTACAAGCTTATAGATCGGCTATTTTCAATGAATCTAGAAAGAAAATGTATATTTTTGAAACATTTTAACAACACACATATCTTGTATGGGGGATCCCCTGCTGGCAAAACATATTTTCAGACGGGGGTCCAGCAGCTCGCGGCCAAAGACTTGGAAAAAGTCTGAGGTTAGCCAAGTGATCGATTTATACTTCACGGTACAAAGGTGTCACGCGCGTAAAACCGTGTTGTGAGCTTTGGAGTTCAATTATTTTTGACTCCAAAGGCCGGGCTACCCCCCCTCTCACATCCCACGCCAGGCATTGTTTCCAAAGGGCTGTCCCTGCTGACACAGCTCTGTGTGTGTGTGTGTGTGTGTGTGTGTGTGTGTGTGTGTGTGTGTGTGTGTGTGTGTGTGTGTGTGTGTGTTTGTTTCCGTGGGTGAGGTGTCACATGACGAGGTGTCATTCTTGCCGGTTGTCACGACAATTATAGTCGGCGGTCTGTCGTCAAGGACACTGCCCCCGATCTGTATCTGTGACATCAGGCGGTGCCCTCCCTAACCCCTGACCTTTACACACACACACACACACACACACACACACACACACACACACACACACACACACACACACACACACACACACACACACACACACACACACACACACACACACACACACACACACACACACACACACACACTGTTGCTATACATGCAGGCAAACATACTGTATCTGGGCTTCCTTAACACAGTGGTTCTAGAACTTTTTCAAGCCAAGTACATTTATATATTTGGCCACGGACCCCCATCTGAAAATGTTTTGTGCCAGGGACCCCCAGAAGAGAAGATTTATGTTGGTTTTCTTTCATCTAAATTATTCAATATGTTCCAAATCCATTTTTGGATATTTTTAAAACATGTAAGAAGAAATAGCAGATGTACAAGCTGTGAGCTTGTAGATCTGCTATTTTTTAATAGCCAACTTATAAATGGATAAAGTGGTTAAAATGATTGATGCTTTAACTACTTAAAGCATCAGCAGAAGCACTGCTCTATGGCATCAAAGCTGGTCATAGACACACCGTCTCACCACAGAATGACCACCTCGCTCTCTCTCATTCTCTCTCCCCCTCTCCCTCTCTCTCTCTCTCGTAAACACCCAGGCCCCTCTGCTGTCTGGGAGCGTGTGGATTTGTATCAAATAACTAGGCCGGTGGTTCTCAAACTTTTCAGGCCGTGACCCACCCCCAAAATAATCATAATATGTGAAGTGGGGACCACCCCAGCCTGACAAAGCACTACTTGTAGAAGTCGAGGCATTACATTTAGTTTTGACTCGGTTCCACAGATAAATATTGCGGAAAATAGCCGAACTACAAGCTCACAATGATACAGTATTATCGTCTCTGTTGGGTGGAAACCTCATAATGTCCAAAACTGTAACTTTTTCGGGATTCAAATTGAGAAGATGTTACCGTTTGCATTTATAGCGGTCAAGAGGTGCACGCACATACAAACATTTAGACAGTAGACAGTACGTGCAACTTCATTGTCTAATCTGTGATCAGTTCCGACTCCAAATTGGGCCGCTGTCCCCGGGTGTCTATAATATAGGGGCCATCAGCTGTCTCTCTCTCCATCAGCAATATATAGACTCTGTTGCTGTGTGTGTGTGTGTGTGTGTGTGTGTGTGTGTGTGTGTGTGTGTGTGTGTGTGTGTGTGTGCGCTGACCCCTGGAGAATGATGTAGGGACAACCTGTACTTTCTCTCTGACGCCACACATCACAGCGCAGGCACACAGGGAGCTGTCTGAGCGGGGGGACAGACAGATAGACAGACAGGAGAGCTGTCTGAGCGGGGGGACAGACAGACAGACAGACAGACAGACAGGAGAGCTGGCATATGTCCTCTGCTGCTCCTGAGCTCACGTCAAATAACCCTTTAAGACCGGGAAAGCCTCTGTCAACTTATATTTTAACCACTTTAACCATTATCTTATACTTTGGCCATTCAAAAATAGCAGATATACAAGCTTGTAGCGCAGCACTGAATTCCGCGCTACGACCGTTCAAAAATAGCAGAACTACTGTGGTTACACAGATGCGTTGCCGGTTTGAATGGGATAAGGACACGTCATGGAGAAATGTGTCTCTGTCCCTTCTCTCTCACACAGCCGTGGAAAACACACCACAGCTTCTCCTATGAGGCAACAAGGCAAGGAAAAGCTGTTTTATTCGTATAGCACATTTCAACAACAACAAGGCAATTCAACTGCTTTAACAATAGTATACAGTCTCACTTCTCTCACTTCTGCCCTGCCGTTTGGTGAACGAACTTTTTGAACGGTGTATCATACACGTGTCATTATTACACGAGCCGTACTGTTAACAACACGCACAGTGTTGGCATATGTGTGGCGTACGTGTGTGGCACGTTAGGCTGCTGCTAACTGTGAACTTGTAAACACACACACGCACACACGCACACACGCACACACACACAGTGGCTGGAAGTGTGTAATTAGTGTGAGCACTAAGGCGCTAACGAGCAGCAGCCACATGTTAGCAGCAGAGGTGTCAAAAGGCAGCCTGCTGCCTCCTTCCGGAAGTCACTGCTGACACCCTGTCTCACTGCTCACACCATGTCTCACTGCTGCTGACACCCTGTCTCACTGCTCACACCATGTCTCACTGCTGCTGACACCCTGTCTCACTGCTGCTGACACCCTGTCTCACTGCTGCTGACACCCTGTCTCGCCCTTCAACCTTCAACTCATACTTGAGTAAAAGTATAAAAGTATTGGCATCAAAATGTACTTAAAGTACCAAAAGTAAAAGTACTCATTATGCAGAATGTCAAATTCAATGCCCATTTCAATGTGTAAAAATCCTTCGAAAATAGGCGATGTACAAACTCACAATGCGTTGCATCGCAACGCATTGTGAGCTTGTAGATCGGCTACTTTCAAATGGCCTAAATGTATATAGAGCTGAAGGGGTTAATGCATGGAATTTCCGAATATTAAAAAAAAAACAGAAATATCAGATCTACAAGCTTACAACACGTTACAAAGTCACGCATTGTAAGCTTGTAGCTCAGCTATTTCAAAAAAAAATGTACATGTAAGAAAGTATTATATGTAGTTAATAATAGAGTTAGGAATGGCCTTCCTCTGCGTATAAGGCATCTTTTAAATTCAATTTGAAAAGACGGTTGCTTGAAAACCAAAGCTGCAACCATTTGTGATCTTGTTTTAGGTTTATTTATATGCTGTGTTCCCTATATGTAATGTTATGTAAATGTATTCCACTGTTTGTCTGTCTGTCTGTTTTCTGATTTTATGTTTTTTTGTGAGGACTGTGGATGAAAACTAGCATCTTTGCTAAATCCTGTGTATTTATGTCCATGTGACGTCCATTAATATGCATTGTCCTGTCCAAATAAACAAATAAAGTAAAGTATAATGTCTTTGTATTTGTAAGTTATTTGTCATATCTGCCCTGTGGAATTTCTTATTACGAAGCCTAAATGGCAAACAGAAATAAAACGTATTCACATGTTCCAATGTTCAATGCCAAACACACAATTGAAATCGTTAATCGCAATTATTAAGTGACAATTAATAGTCAACTTAAATTTGTAATGGTGACTGACAGCCCTACGCAGCAGGGACTATAGCGGCTGCTAGCGGGGCTTTTAGACTCTAAAGGCCATGAGCAATAAAAGATATACTTGAGAATATACCATAGAGAATCCATTTCCTGCTCCAGAAGACGTGGGTAACCAATCAGGGCTCAGTATTCGAATATGGGAGAATGTAATTGGTAGTTGGTTGTAGGTAGTGGTGGAAAAAGTACTCAAATGTTTTACTTAAGTAAAAGTATCAATACTGCAATCTAGAAGTACTCTGTTACAAGTAAAAGTCCGGAATTCAAAATGTTACTTGAGTAAAAGTACAAAAGTATTGGCATCAAAATATACTTGAAGTGCCAAAAGTAAAAGTACCGGAATGTTTGAAAATAGCAGATCTGCAAGCTCACAACGCGTCGCATCGCGACGCGTTGTGAGCTTGTAGATCTGCTATTTTCAAATAGCCTATGTATAAAATAGAGCTAAAGTGGTTCATGTATGTTTCATAATATCATAATTTATGTCTGAAAAGTAACTATAGTAACTAAAGTTTTCAAATAATTGTAGTGGAGTAAAAGTACAATATTTGCCTCTGAGATGTAGTGGAGTAGAGGTAAAAGTACTGAAAATTGGAAATACTCCAGTGAAGTAAAAATTCCTCAAAAGTGTACTTAAGTACAGTACTTGAGTAAATGTACTTAGTTACTTTACACCACTGGTTGTAGGTCTAACCAATTGCGTCGAGGGCCATTGTTTCGCCCCTTGAGAAAGAAAACGTCCTCATGGAAGCACCAGACTCATATCCACGCAGTGATATAGTCTGGCTACGCGAGGCTAGAAAAGGAATGAGACACAAAGGAGACAGGGAAGGAGACACAGAGGGGAAAGGGAAGGAGACAGAAGAGAAAGGGAAGGACACACAGAGGAGACAGGGAAGGACACACAGAGGAGACAGGGAAGGACACACAGAGGAGACAGGGAAGGAGACACAGAGGAGACGGAGAAGGAGACACAGAGGAGACAGAGAAGGAGACACAGAGGAGACAGAGAAGGAGACACAGAGGAGACAGAGAAGGAGACACAGAGGAGACAGAGAAGGAGACACAGAGGAGACAGAGAAGGAGACACAGAGGAGACAGAGAAGGAGACACAGAGGAGACAGGGAAGGAGACACAGAGGAGACAGAGAAGGAGACACAGAGGAGACAGGGAAGGAGACACAGAGGAGACAGGGAAGGAGACACAGAGGAGACAGAGAAGGAGACACAGAGGAGACGGAGAAGGAGACACAGAGGAGACAGAGAAGGAGACACAGAGGAGACAGAGAAGGAGACACAGAGGAGACAGGGAAGGAGACACAGAGGAGACAGAGAAGGAGACACAGAGGAGACAGAGAAGGAGACACAGAGGAGACAGAGAAGGAGACACAGAGGAGACAGGGAAGGAGACACAGAGGAGACAGAGAAGGAGACACAGAGGAGACAGGGAAGGAGACACAGAGGAGACAGGGAAGGAGACACAGAGGAGACAGAGAAGGAGACACAGAGGAGACAGAGAAGGAGACACAGAGGAGACAGAGAAGGAGACACAGAGGAGACAGGGAAGGAGACACAGAGGAGACAGAGAAGGAGACACAGAGGAGACAGAGAAGGAGACAGAGGAGACAGAGAAGGAGACAGGGAAGGAGACAGAGAAGGAGACACTGAGGAGAAAGTTAACAGGGTTAAACCTGAACTCGTAAACAAAGTTGAGGCGAGGCTACAGGAGCTGAAAAACTCCACCGTGTCTCCATGGAGACCGATCCCTCTCTCTGTATACTGTAGCAATAGATGGATGCAACACACACACACACACACACACACACACACACACACACACACACACACACACACACACACACACACACACACACACACACACACACACACACACACACACACACACACACACACACACACACACACACACACACACACACACACACACACACACTCACATCTCAATATCTTTACACACGGCATTCATTTAATGGGACAGATGAACATATACTGTTCCATAGTGTATGTTCACTATAACACCTCCATAGCCTGACACTCAGCCTGAATTTTCATTTAGTTTCACTCCATTATTCAGTCTGAAAGCCCTCTCAATGCAGCCGATTGCTGAGATGGGGGCGTGGCCAAAGTTTTTTTTTTCAAAGGCTCTTTGGCGATTGGTTCATACTGGATTATCCCGATTCGTCGTACAGATTTTCAACCGAGGCTGAGACCTCCTATGAGAGCGTCACCAGACCAGAATCGCCTGAACATATTTTTTTAATGGGCGTGGCTAGCGATTCACGGGCTGGAGCCAGGCTAACACCTCCAGGCTCCAGTGAATCATTAACACTATATCGTTGCTGTCGGACAGAAACCCCTTATGTCCATATTCTAACTTTTTGTGTTTTGTCGTAAATCAACGCCCCACTTGATCACACAACAGCATCACAGAAAAGCATCCAAAGCAGCACATCCGCAGAGCTTGTAGATCTGCTGCTTTTGCTATTGTTGAATTTGAATCCTGAACAGTCGCAATTTTGGACATATGAGGTTTCCACCCGACAGAGACGACATAACACTGATAACGTTGTCAGATAAATGCATACGGTGCCATTTCAGTGTGTCTCGGTGTCTGCGTGCACAAGCCTACAGTATATATATGTAAACATCCCTTTTTTAAGCATATCGCTGCATCTACTTTTTATTTTCCTTCTCTCATGCAGTTTCAGATGCTTTACAGAAGTTGCATCAGTGTGTGTGCGTGCGTGCGCGAGTGCGTGCATGTGTTGGATTCTCTCTCAACCCCCCCCCCCCCCCCCAAAAAAAGAAGCTCTGCTCGTCCGGTAAATTCTCTCTGCGACACTCCTCTCCTCTTTTCATGCCTGATGCCGTTATGTAACCAGACATACTGTACCGGCTAATTAGCGGCTGAGTAATTAAGAGTGAACCCTGCGACAGTGTGACTGTTTGATGGAAGAGAGTGTGCGCGCGCGCGCGCGCGCGCGCGCGTGTGTGCGTGTGCGCGTGCGCGTGCGCGTGCGCGTGCGCGTGCGCGTGCGCGTGCGCGTGTGCGTGTGTGTGTGTGTGCACATGAGAGGACTTTGGAAAGACTCCATGTTATGATGAGCCAGTCTCTCTGTTGCCGTGCTTTAGCATAAAATCCAACCAGACAGCAGGGGATCCGAGTTCACAAACAAAACTCCATAACTTGAGCATCATCTTTACAGCAGTTGGTTCTCAAACCTTTTCATGTTCAAGGACCCCCAAATTAATACGAATTTGGCCGCGGACCTCCATCTGAAAAGATTTAGCTGGGGGACCCCTGGAAACCCCTCAATGAACCCCACTTTGAGAAGTTACGAGAACCACTGCCTCACAAGTCTCTCATTAGCAGAGTTTTAAATAAAATGTGGATCATGGACACACTGTCTGAGTCCTGCTCTTGTTTTTTAAAATCTAGGTTCTGTCAAAAGATTAAACGTTTTCATCATCATCTATGATTAATCACCATTCGTAAATATTCCCCAAAATTATGCCAATTTATATTGTTGTGGAAACAGGAGGATAAAAGACGGCAGACATACATATTTCATTGTGCTACAGAAGGAAAGAGGGTAAGTGGGTTTAATAATCCATAAAGACCGGGCAACGCATCTGTGTGTCATTTTTAGATTTCTTTAGCTGTCCAAAGAAATCGCAGATATACAGTACAAGTTGTACAGTAGATCTGCTATTTCAAAAAGAATCATGAACATTTGTGCACATCTTTAAAGCGAACATTTTGAACTCAAATCTTTGCTTCTGGGGGTCCCTGGAACAAAATATTTTTAGATGGAGGTCCGCAGCCAAATACATATAATTTTGGGGGCCCTTGACATGAAAAGGGTTTGAGAACCACTGATATTATACATTAACATACATTTTTCAGAAAACTGTTTGTAGAATCCCCCAGAAGCAAAGATTTGAGTTACAAATGTTCTCTTTAAAAAATATATATTCAAAGATTTGCTAAAATTTTCACAATTAAAAAAAAATAATAGCCAAAGTATAAAATAAAGGTTAAAGCTCAAATCTAAAATGACACAGATGCGTTCCCGGTCTTAAAGGGTTAACTAGCCTACTTACGTACGGTACTTACAGTAGTGAGACTGGGAGAGAGCAGGGAGCCCTGTATTACTTATGCTGTTTTATTAGATTCCATTTAGTTTTTATGGAGTTTGATCTTTTTAGTTTGTGTAATTGTTGAGCACTTTCTGTTGTCGTCATTGTTGTTTGTTTTTGTCTGTTGTTTTTTATGCTGCGTTGGCCCCGTTTTGGCCCACTTGTAAAAGAGGTTTGGATTGATCGATTGAATACTTTATTAACAGTTTTCAAAAGGTGCAGAGGTACAGTTATACAATAATGCTAAAAAGGATACCACAAAAAGCCCCTTTGGCTTGTTTCCATTGCGGTCCTGTGTATTCAATTCATCAGGTAAAAGACGCTCTTTTATGGCGGTTTTGAAGGAGGGTAGTGAGTCACACTTTTTAATGGCTGTTGGTATACAGGGCATTCCACTTGTTAGTGGCATAATAGTAGAATTAATTCAACCCCATGTTTGTGCCGAATCTGGGGTGAATGAGATCAGTGGAGCGTGGGCGTTACTCACTCTTTTGAAGTAGTCAGACAGGTACATGGGCACACTGGTATTTAACCCATTAAGACCGGAAGCCGATTCTACATGTCTCCTGAATCCCAACAGTTTTCTGAAAAACGTACGTTTCTATATCAGTGGTGCTCAATACTTTTCATGTCAAGGACCCCCACAATTATCTGTATTTGGCCGTGGGTCCCCATCTCAAAATATGTTGTTCCAGGGACCCCCCAGAAACAAAGATTTGGGTTAAAAAATGTTGCTTTAAAAATATATGTATTCAAAGATTTGCACACATTTTCACTATTTTTGAATAGCCAAAGTGTAAAATAATGCTTTTTAGCTCAAATAAAAAAAAAAGACAGATGCGTTCCAGGTCTTAATGGGTTAATCTCAGTGTGACTTTACTGGTTAAATAAAAGTGATATAATAGACAATAAAACCCAGACCGGAGTGTTAACGTAACTGATTCAAGTGTACGGTATTGACCTCTTCTCTGACTGCCACAGAGGCAAGGATAATGTTTCAATATTGTCTTCTTTCACAGATTGTGAGAGCGATGAATAGGAACTCAAAGCTCCATTGATCCAAGCTGGAACACAATCTAATTTAAAATAACCATGCTCTGAAAATGCTCACGGCCCTATTCAAGGCTACCAATGTATGTTTTATTATTTTAAATATGCTTTATTTCAACTTATGAAAACTGTATAATGAAATAAAACTGTTTGAGAACCCCTGTCCTAGACACTTCTCCCTCCTGGCTTTGAAACTGTGGAATAAACTCCCTGATTGCAGTCAGAATTGCAGAGTCACTCCGCCGTTAGGTCAAAGATTACCTTATACCCCCTAGCACTCACCTCTCCTTGTATCCCTTCTTGTCACCTTTGTCAATAGATGCTAGTTTACAATACAGATATATATCTTGATCACTTGTTCTCATGTGTTTTTATTATTTAGATGTGTTTTTTTCTTGACCACAAATGTGATCACTACAGTGTTCTCTCTGTATTCTACTTATGTGACTATTTTCCTTGTTTTGGTGACTAGAGTCTTTTTCCGATCGCACTTGTAAAAGTCTGCAAGCTGTGCAAACAAGATCTGCAAGCTCACAATGTGTCGCACCACAACACATTGTGGCTTGCACATCTGCTATTTCTGTGCAAACAGTAGACTTAAAGAGAGGGAGGGGACACAGAATGTGGGGGGGGGGGTGCGAGGAGCGAGGACAAGTGTCAAACGGGGGGGGGGGGGGGGCAGAGGTGAGACGAAGAGAGAGAAAAAGGTGGTTGAGGGGGTGGAGAGGAGAGAGCGAGAGAGAGAGCGAGAGCGAGAGAGAGAGAGAGAGAGAGAGGGCCAGACTTGATGCAATTTGATATGCCCTTCCGGTGTAACCGAAGAAATGGTAGGGTCACACACACACACACACACACACACACACACAGAGGACAGCGTTGTGGCAACAAACAACACAGATGCCACACGGTGAAATACACAAGTCGCTCCACCCTCTCTCCACCTGGCTTCCTTCAACACGTGCACGCCCGTGCAGTGCCCTGCGCACACACACACACACACACACACACACACACACACACACACACACACACACACACACACACACACACACACACACACACACACACACACACACACACACACACACACACACACACACACACAGTGTACTGTACATTCTAACTGTTTACCCTCTGGTTTATTTATTTGTTATTCTTGGAGCTTAGATGTACCTCTCTATACCCCCTATCTGTATCTGTCCTGTGTTTCATACTGCACTGCTGCTGCTTTGCCTACTGATAAGGAAGGATGGATGGAAGGATGGAAGGACAGACGTTGTAGACCTGCTATTTAAAGATAATTGTTGAGCTGTTGGCGGGGTCAAGTGTCTTGCTCAGTGACACTTTGCCGCGTATACTGGGCGAGACGGGAGCGGAACCGGCGACTTTTTGATTCCCAGACGGCCTCTCTACCCAGTGGTGGAAAAAGTACTCAAATGTTTTACTTAAGTAAAAGTATCAATACCGCAATGTAGAAATACTCCGTTACAAGTAAAAGGCCATGTGTTCAAAAGGCTACTTGAGTGAAAGTACAAAAGTATTGGCATCAATATATACTTTGAGTGCCAAAAGTAAAAGTACTAACATGTTTGAAAATAGCAGATCTACAAGCTCACAAGTTGTGAGCTTGTAGATCTGCTATTTTCAAATAGCCCATGTATAAAATAGGGCTGAAGTGGTTAATGTATGTTTCATAATATCATAATATAATCTATGATTGATCAAGCTCACAGGCACAGACAGAGGGAGCGACCATGATCTGGTACCACCCAAATTTAGACCCAACATGGGAAAAGTTCTAATTCTACTGCTCTGCCACCACAATGTGGAACGCCCTGACACCATACATTAAAAGTCAAAGATGTGTAACACTGGTTTCTTTCAACATTTGCCAGACAAAAACATCTATCAGGAGACCACAAGGGGAAGCAAATGTCATGTTTCCATCTCTTTTGTACTCTTTTGTATTTGTTGATTTTGTTGTATTATTGCGTTAATTTGTCCTATGTTGATGAATTGAATACATAGGACCACAATGGACACAAGTCCCCAGGACTTATCCTGTTTAGCTATAATGTCTTACTGTACCACATGCTGTTTTACATTTCTGACTATATAAATATATATAATAGCCCTATTTTATACATGGGCTATTTGAAAATAGCAGATCTACAAGCTTGCGACGCGTTGTGAGCTTGTAGATCTGCTATTTTCAAACATGTTAGTACTTTTGCTTTTGGTACTTAAAGTATATTTTGATGCCAATACTTTTGTACTTGCCTTTTACTTGTAACAGACTATTTCTACATTGCGGTATTGATACTTTTACTTAAGTAAAACATTTGAGTACTTTTTCCACCACTGGGTAGAGAGGCCGTCTAAAGAATTCAATCAATTAATCAATCAATCAAAAAACAGCAGACAGTAGATATACGAAATGTAACAACCCCCTCAAATAACACAGAGACAGCCAGAATGAATGACACAGACATTGAGAGTACTAGTACACAGTATAAGATAACGCAATGTTTTACCGGGGGCGGCCCTATTGTTTTTGTTTTGTTTGTTTGTTTTCTCCCTCCTCTCCTCCTCCTCCTCCTCCTGGAGACGCAGTTCCAAATCCGTGTAACAAAAAGATGCTACAAGATGCCAGACGCTGCAGAAAACATCATTATCTCCGTCAGCCACAGGCCCTGCAGGTGCGTGCGTGGTGAGGGGGGGATTATGTAGGCGACATGCTGCCTCAGCAAGTACACCGTGGCACCCGGCGAAGTACGCAACTGAAGGTGAGGCAAAGTCAGGGCGTCTTTAAGGGAAACTTGGTAAATTATTTGCTCTATAGATATACAAGAGAAAAAAGAAAACGCAGTAGTTTTCCACCAGCTGCCCCAGACCAATTGTCTGCGTTGTAGCGGAAAACCCGTACGATGTGCGGGTTTCTGAGCTTGTGTAGTGTAGTGTGGCCTAAAGCTAAAGCATATGGGTCTTGAAACTAGGGGGTCCGGGACCCCTAGGGGGTCCTCAGAGTTACTACAAGGGGGTGTGATAGGAACGTTTTTTGTATGAGCCACTTGAACCCAGGCATTGATTGATGAAATGTATGAAAAAGTTTGATCTGCAACACAATTCAGGTCCCTGAATTCATCTTTCTCTCAGCTAAGGGGTCCTTGGACTGAAAAACGTGGCCTGGCCTAAAGGGTGATTTGTACGCTTCGGCGTCGCGCATCAAAAAATAGCCGATCTACAAGCTTGCAGCAGAATAGGGAAGCCTTGGTGTGAGCTTGTAGACTATGGCTATTTTCGTGCTAAATCTGAGGGCGTATAATTGGGGCCAAATCTTGTCAAAACTTTAAAGTGTCCCGATGAGCGTTATGTTGGCGGACAGGCAGCTGCGTGCTGCGAGGGACACGGATACAGCATGCACGCACACGCACACACGCACACACACACACACACACACACACACACACACCTCGCGAAGGGGAGAGAAGGAGAGGTGGCAGCAGTGGCGGTATTTTCAATTAACCCTTTCAATCCGGGAACGCATCTGTGTCATTTTGATTTTGAGCTATATGTAACCATTACTTTATACAGTACTTGGGGCTATTCAAAAATAGCAGATCTAGCTCGTAGATCTGCTATTTTTGAAATTTCTTGAATGTTTTCTGCAAATATTTGAATGCATATATTTTTGGAAACAACATTTCTAACTCAAATCTTTGCTTCTGGGGGGGTCCCTGGAACAACATATTTTGATGGGGGTCGGCGGCCAAAAACATATAATTTTGGGGGTCCGTGTAATGAAAAAGTTTGAGACCCGCTGATATAGCATAGGATAAAATAGGATTTAGGAGACATTTGCAAATGTACTTATTTATTTTTTCAAAAATAGCAGATATACAAGCTCATAGCCGCGCTATGAGCTTGTATATCTGCTATTTGCTTAATAGCCAAAATAAATCTTAAAACGACACAGATGCGTTCCCGGTCGTAATGGGTTAACCCCCTGCCAAGAGCGCGTCTGTGACAAAGCAAAATGAGCGAAAGAGCACAGGTATACGCACACGCCAGTGTCGTGCGCGTGCGTACGCATTCACAGACTAGCACAGCCCTATCGAAGCACACGCGCACACGCACGCACACACACACACACACACACACACACACACACACACACACACACACACACACACACACACACACACACACACACACACACACACACACACACACACACACACACACACACACACACGCACACACACACACACACACGCACACACACACACACACACACACACACACCGTGGCTCAAGCTTGACTGGTTAATTTTCTGCTTGGGTGGCAGGCCAGGCAGCCGTGCTGCTGGGTCCTAAAGGGGGTCGTTCTGCTGTTGATATCGTGTCTCTTGTCGGGGGGAAACCTCATTCGTCCAAAACTGTTACTTTTCAGGATTCTGATTCAAATTCAGCCGGTGAGCTGGAGAGCTTGTAGATCTGCTGCTTTTGATGCTTTTGTGAGACGCTGTAGTATGATCAAGTATAGGCCGTTAATTTACAAAAAAAAACACTAAAAGTTTGAGCGAATGATTTTTCATCTAAAATGACACAGATGCGTTCCAGGTCTTAATGGGTTAAATGGGGAGATGAGAGGTTCCTGCCCGACAGCAGTGATATGTAAATCTAATGGCCGTGTGCTGTGGTCTGACCTTGGCGTGATGATGCAGCATGGATCAGGCTGCAGACAGACAGACAGACAGACAGACAGACAGACAGACAGACAGACAGACAGACAGACAGACAGACAGACAGACAGACAGACAGACAGACCCACCAGGGAGACATGTGACTGATCACTGATATTGATCCCTGAGCAGACACAAGAAGAGCAGACTGACTGACTGACTGACTACTAGCTGGTTAGCTGACTGACTGGCTGCAGAGTCACAGTCAGGGACACTGCATTGATTAATGAGAAGGTGGTTTTCCTGGGAGGAGCCACAAGGAGAACAACTCTGTATAAAAGCTGAACACACACACACACACACACACACACACACACACACACACACACACACACACACACACACACACACACACACACACACACACACACACACACACACACACACACACACACCCTGTATTATTTTGTTACGTGAGTTTTAATGACATACTGTAAGCTCTCTGGGATGCACTGCAGTAATAGTAGGGCTACAACTATCATTTTCAACAATTATTTTACTTTTTCAAGTGATCAAATAACCAATGGTACTTGGTTCAACAGTGTTGTACGCAAATAGCAAACCTATGGACCTCAGATGTCCAAAACAGTTACTTTTCAGGGTTTCAAATTCAAAAGTAGCAAAAGTAGCAGATCTACAAGCTTGAAACCGAGCTTGTAGATCTGCTACTTTAGATGCTTTTGTGTGACACTGTAGTACAGGGATACTCAAACTCAGGCCCAGTTCCGGCCCACGGCGCAATTTTGACTGGCCCACCAATCAATCAATAAAAATAAAAACAATAAAAAAAAATCTGTCTGTCATTTAATATCACTATGAATTGAGTACAAAGGACCCCAATTGATTGACTGTTTGTTTTATCCTATTTAGTTGACCTTGTATTGTAAAAAGTTTTTTTTTCGGTGAACTGCCCTTTTCATTTTATCGACTGGCCCCTTGCCATTTTTGTAATGTGGCCCACAGGTTCTGCTATTTGAGTATCCCTGCTGTAGTATATGGGGCATTCATTTACAAAAGAAAAACAAAAGAAAGTTAGAATAAGGAGATAAGAGGTTTCTAGCCGGACATCAACTATATGCTGGCTGGACTCAGCGCAGTGGGACACCGTGACTGAACAGACGTGGAGCTGCTAATGATGAGTGAGTCACGCACACACACACACACACACACACACACACACACACACACACACACACACACACACACACACACACACACACACACACACACACACACACACACACACACACACACACACACAGCATGATGATGCATGGAGGATGAAGAGGTGGCAAGTGTACAAATGGAACCAAATGGACCCGTCCCATTTGTACACTCTCAGAGTTACAGACCCTTAAGGGTCCATTTGGATCCTACTTCCTACTATCCATCATTTAGCTGGTGACCCCCTGGAACTCCCTCAAGGACCCCTGGGGGTCCCCGGACCCCACTTTGAGAACCAATGTTCTAGCTTGCCAAAAGAAATTACCCCCCACTGTTTTTCTGTAAATATGCTTTTACTGCTCCTAGCATTGATGGTTTCTTGTATTAATAGTATTGTATGTATTTATGTCTTGATGAATTGAATACACCGGACCACAATGGAAACAAGCCCTCTGGGCGTTTTGTGTTATCCTTCAATCAGAAACTAAAGTTTCAGTACCGTATGAAAATGAACTTGAAGAGACATGGAACTTGCTGGAGGGGAACACAACACGAACATTAACGTGTCTATGTTGTTGTCAAAGTTAAGTTATCATTGCTTGTTTAGTATTGCATTTTATAATCAATTTGAAAAGTGTAGCAAAACATATTCCCTAGGAGAAAGACATTGATTTCCGGACCAAATTCAAGCATCCATGACTTTGGACGACTTTGGATAACTAAATGGTCTTTAGACGACAATGAATAGTTATTCGGATAAGTTCAATAATGTTTTAATGGCTATGAAGAAAATATAAACAAATGCAAAACTACTACTAGCAGGAAAATGGTCTGTTTATGTACGATACAGTTTGTCCAAAGATGATAATTTGAGTTGAGTCTCCCCCGTACCCCCTCCTGCTCGACTTATGCCAGCGATATGACGACCATGCAGACATACTGTGGTCATTTATTCTCATGTTTGTGATACTTACTAGGCTTGTTTTTCTTAACCACAGTGTTACAAATGTAATTTAGATAGCATGATTAAATGCTGAGACATGATAGGTTCATTGTTTATCTGGTATCCTATAGTTTCTAATGTGCAAATTATTGTTGCCAGGTTCTTGGTTTGCCTGTGATCCTATAGTCTCTATGCATTTGATGTATGTTTGTTTACCTTGCTTATTGTAAGTCTGGATAAGAGTATCTGCTAAATGTGTGTGTGTGTGTGTGTGTGTGTGTGTGTGTGTGTGTGTGTGTGTGTGTGTGTGTGTGTGTGTGTGTGTGTGTGTGTGTGTGTGTGTGTGTGTGTGTGTGTGTGTGTGTGTGTGTGTGTGTGTGTGTGTGTGTGTGTGTGTGTGTGTGTGCGTGTGTGTTCACACTGAATCATGACTTCCGCCCCGTTTGGCAGGAACCTGGTGTCCTTTCAGATCGACGGCGACCAAGAAGTAATGGGGGCGAGCGAGAGAGACGAGAGAGAGAGAGATGTCACCCAGCGT
>NC_139942.1:47606322-47613822 GCF_963454915.1 Gymnoscopelus microlampas | reverse complement strand
TCTCTCAATCTCACACACACAAACCCACTCTCTCTTGCTCTCCTCTCTGTTGAGACATAGCTGGCAGAATCCATTAGGAGGCAGATTAAGACTTTAAATAAAGGATGGAGGTCTAGAGAGAGAGAGAGAGAGAGGGTTGGGGGGTGGGGGGGACGGCGGGTAGGGGGGCTACACTGCTGCCGAAAGAAAGTAGAGTTACATCATCGCAGATCAGAAGACAGTGGTCGAAGACAAAGTACTCTGATATTTTTTTGCCTACATGGTTGACCGCAGTGCCCTCAGGCTGTATACTATAGTATTTCTGTTTTCTAATATTGTGAGGAAAAATGTTGTTGATAATAGCCGATCTATAATAACCGTCTATTTTGTGACACACTGGCTAAAATTATAGACAGAGGCTCCCTTCCCGTTAGACCCTGAAGTTTCTTCACTGCTATCAGTGCAAAACTAAGAAAACACAAAATTAAATGTATAGAGGTGGCACTTGGAGTGGCTAGGAAATGTGTTGCAATAACATAGAAGTCTGACTCCCCCCTCGGCATGGCGAGATGGTTCTCAGAAATGAACAGTTGTGTCCCTCTTGAGAAGATTACTTATAGTTTAAGAAATGGGTTTGACACTTTTTTGATGATTTGGCAACCTTATTTGGACTATATGGAAACGTGATTTATGCCCCATTTCAAATATTGTGAGAATAGAAAACACGTTGCTGATGTTCACACACACATTTCTGAAAATGTACTTCATAATTTGTACTTTTGAGTGTTTACTTGTAGGATATATACTTTGTACACCACTGACCGCGGCAGGTGTTGTCTCTTAACTCATTGACTGCCACTGTTGGCCCGAGGTCCACACTACGAGTTTTCAATGGTTTACGCTAGAGGGCGCCGTCCCCTCCACTCCTCTCCCCTTCACTTGATGGATTGAATATTTTATTAGGCAAAAAATGTAAACAGCACAATTACATTTATAATACTTTGTCTAAAAGGTCCGTCCAAAAAAGTCCTTGCGGTCTTGTTTCCATTGGGGTCCTTGGTATTCAATTCATAGACATATATAGTAGCAACCAAACAGTTCAACATCTAATAATACAGAAAGAAAATACACTATATGTACAAACAAAAAAAAAAATGCAGAGAAAAAAAAACATATGTACAAAAGGCGGGGGGGGTCGTCTGTCTAACGGGAAAATGGTACTACCTCCTCTTTTGGCCTCCTGAAAGGTGAGTTTTTAGGGCTGTTTTAAATGAGCCCAGCGAACTGCATTTTTTGAGGGATGGGGTTAGACTATTCCAATCCTGGGTGGCAGTGCTGTAGAAGGAGAATTTGCCCATGTTTGTTTTATGGGTGGGTGGTACCAAATTTTGTTGTTAACGCTCCCTCTAGTAATGTGACTGTGGGTGTCGCTCACTTTTTGGAGGTATTTACTCAGATATGCGGGAATAGGGGGAATATCGGGTAAATTTGCGTTTTTTGAAGACCAGACCCATTTTTTGTTGTTTCCTCTCACTCCTCTCCCCTCCGCACTCTATCCTCCCGTATTCTCTAACCCAAACCTAGCTCTCCTTCATCGCTCTAATGTATGATATTATGTAAGCTGAGCCAGGCACTCCAGGAGAGAGGTTGTCAAGGAGAAAGAGAGAGAGAGAGAGAGAGGGAGAGAGGGAGAAGAGGGGGGGGGGGGGGGGTGAGTGAGTGAGTGAGCGAATGAGAGTGTAAGAGAGAGAGAGAGAGAGAGAGAGAGAGAGAGAGAGAGAGAAGAGAGAGAGAGAGAGAGAGAGAGAGAGAGAGAGAGATGAGAAAGGAAGGGTCATCAACAGTGGTGGAAGAAGCACTAAGATATTTTACAAAAAAAAATGTAAATTTTTTTTTACTTGTAAAAGTAGCAATACCACAATATAAAAATACTTTGTTACGGGTAAAAGGCCTGTGTTCAAAATGTTACTTGAGTAAAAGTACAAAAGCATTGCCATCAAAATATACTTAATGTACCAAATGTAAAAGTACTAAAATGTTTGAAAATAGCCGATCTACAAGCTCACAGCACGTCTATGTATAAAATAGGGCTGAAGTGGTTAATGTATGTTTTATAATATAATAATTTATATCTGCAAAGTAACTAACTAACTTCAGATAATTGTAGTGGAGTAAAAGTACAATGTTTGCCTTTGAGATGTAGTGGAGTAGTAAAAGTACTGAAAATTGGTCAATTTTACTGAAAATTGGTAAAGTTTACTAATTTGTAAATTAGTAAACTAAAAAACACCTCAAAAGTGTACTTAAGTACAGTAATTGAGTAAATGTACTTAGTTACTTTACACCACTGGTCATCAGACAGGAGAATACTTTCCATGGGGGGGGCAGAGAGAGGCTGAGATGGAACAAACGGGAAGAAATAGTCTACAACAGTGAACATTATAATTTCAAGGTCCTCCCATAACAAAATAGAACATAAGTACTACTGTATGTTCTATTTTGTACGCTCTCAAAGTTACAGACCTTGAGGAACCCTTTTGAGAACCAACTGGTCTATCTTCAGAAGTGTATTTGGGGAGAGAGAGACAGAGAGAGAGAGAGAGAGAGAGAGGGGTGCACAGTACAATCCAGAGAGAGAGAGAGAGAGAGAGGTGCACAGTACAATCCAGAGAAGGAGTGTAAAACCCTACTCTCCTTCAAAACTGCCCTAAAAGAGTACCTTCAGGTGGCTGCAATTCGAAACTGGCCCCTGTAAAAGTCTTAAACTATTCCCTGGTTCCTCCTGGCTCCATGTGGAACTTACAAAGAAATGAGAACTGAGCTCTCCCTTCTCATCAAACAGTCATCAGGCTGACACTGCATCCTCTAGCAGGCAGCCCCCATATGTGTGACATTCTGTCACCGGAAGCGTGTTCATGGGCCAAGCGTAATGCATGGCGTATAGCAGGCAAATGGGACTTAAACTAAGAGCTATGTCTTGTCTCAAGGATCTCTGATGCGTCACTGGGGGGACAAGTATGTCAAGTACTGTATGTACAGCACAACAGACGATGACAGTATAGTGTGCATGAAAACCCATAAACAAACAAACCGAGCCTGTGCATATGTAGTGTACGACTGGAGACAAAGTTTAAAGGAGTAGTTCACCCAAAAATGTATTAAACACCGCATAAAGCCTTGAATTCATGGAGATTTTTTTTTGTTTTTGTCGCATTCCTAAGCCAATAATTCGATGACTGGGTGGCGGCTCAGTATTGAGTATCCTACAGGAAACTCCACCGGTCATCAAATTATTGGCTCAGGAATGCAACAAAAACAAAAAATCTGCATGAATTCAAGGCTTCATGGGGTGTGTAATTGATAGAAAATAAGTGATTTTTACTCCTTTAACCTCTTAAACACATACTGTAGTTAGCCCTGGACGCACAGACAGACGGACGGACGGACGGACGGCTGGACTCGTGCAGAGCCACGGCGTGGGAAAAAAACAAAAACAAAAACATGAATGCATAACAATGGTTCACTAAATAGATATTGTCTTGGGGGGACAGCAGCATCGTCATGGCAACAACAGACCGGCAGACCAGAACTCTCAGAATCTGTCACTGAACTCCTTGTCTGAACTAATGAGGACGGATGCAGAAAATAGAGAAAACAGCAGATCTACAAGCCGCTCGCTGTGTGGCGAAGCAGCATGATGCATTTAACATGTAGAGCCTGATTTATACTTAGCAGTGGTGGAAACAAGTACTCACATTTTTACTTAAGTAAAAGTATCAATACTGCAATGTAGAAATACTCTGTTACAAGTAAAAGTCTGGAATAAAAAATGTGCTTGCGTAAAAGTACAAAAGTATTGGTATCAAAATGTACCAAAAGTAGAAAGTACTCATTATGCAAATATGTCCCATTTCACAAGTTTTCAAGTGTATTAAAATCTATTGAAAATAGCAGATCTACAAGCTCACAATGTGTCGCATCGCGACGCATTGTGAGCTTGTAGAACGGTTATTTTCAAATGGCCGAAATATATATAGGGCTGAAGTGGGTAATGTATGTTTTGTAATAATAATCAAAATCTATAAAGTAACCAGTAACTGAAGTTTTCAAATATGTGTAGTGGCGTAAAAGTGTATTATTTGCCTCTGAGATGTAAGTGGAGTAGTATTGAAAATTGTAAATACTCCAGTAAAGTACAGTACTTGAGTAAAAGTACTTAGTTACTATACACCACAGATACTTAGTTGCACGCTGGTGTTGCCTGCGGTAAATAGCAGATATACAAGCTCACAGCGCGTCACATTGGTGAGTGAAAGGGACTGATGCGTACTATGCTGAGTCAGTTGTTGTTTGTTGTCTCTGATACTCTGTGTGTGTGTGTGTGTGTGTGTGTCTGTCTGTCTGTCTGTCTGTCTGTGTGTGTGTGTGTGTGTGTGTGTGTGTGTGTGTGTGTGTGTGTGTGTGTGTGTGTGTGTGTGTGTGTGTGTGTGTGTGTGTGTGTGTGAGAGACAAGACATCCAGTGTTACCGTTAGAACCCTGACTCTCTTTTCAATAGAAACATGACATCACAGAACATCTGGTCCCTCCCTGCACTGACTAGTACACCACACACACACACACACACACACACACACACACACACACACACACACACACACACACACACACACACACACACACACACACACACACACACACACACACACACACACACACACACACACACACACACACACACACACACACACACACACACACACACACACACACACACACACACACACACACACACAAGCACACGCACACACACACTTATGCTCCAGTGGTGACAGTTAATCCAGAGAGAGGCTAGAGAACAAAGGTTCCAGTAAGCAGCAGATATAATCCAGCCAGTGAACGTATTGGGTCCTCTAGTAATCAAAATTCTCTCTCTCTCTCTCTCTCTCCCTCCCAGACTCAGACAATACACGACATATAGGTCACATAGTCACATAGTATACCAGTGTTGGCTGAATGGCTGCTCTACAATGGCTACCTATCAAAATAACAATGTTTTAATCCTTTTCATCACCTATAAAGGTATACACGGGGCTGGCCCCACTCTACTGTACATCTACAGAATTACTGCATGCCAATGTCAGATCTGCCAGGTCTTCTGAACAAGGCCTTCTGACTGTCTGAAGGATCCGATTCTCAGTTTTATGTAATGTGTGTTTATAAGTTCTGTTCATATTTTATGTGTTCATCTAATTAATGCATAAATGTTCATTTCTATTGTGTGAGTGGTGTTGAGAGCAGACAGAGAGTTAAGAAGCCAATACTAACTGGTTTGTTTATGTTAGCCACATATTTTCCTTATCTCTGAGTCTAGCAGAGCTTGTCTGTGTCTCAGCTCTCTGCCACAACCACCAATCAGAAGCTTGCACTGAAGCCTCAAGTACGCTCTTATCTATTACTTTTAGTACCTATTACTCGTAGTATCCTAATACTTTTAAGTACTTTCTGTCACGCCATGTTTGCTGCTTCTCTGTTCTAATAAATATGGGTTGAGGGGGTTTGGACACCAGAATGACCCAGGGAAGAGCTGTGGCATATCTCCTTGGCCCAAGTAAAACTAAGAAGGGAGTACTCCACTGTGTCCGTGTCATCTTATTGTGGTCTGGTCTAAGCCCTAAGGTGTATGTAAAATGATAAAGAACCTATCACTGTCCCATAACCAGTGTTGATTTTGACAGCACATTTTGATTACGTTTTAGTCATAGTCTTTTGAATAAACTTCCATTTAGTTTTAGTCATATTTTAGTCATCTGAAAAGTCTTAGTTTTTGTCTAGTTTCAGTCGACTAAATATCAGAAGATTATAGTCAACTAAATCTACAGTTGATTTAGTCGACTAAAATGTATTGTGGCCGTGCCTTGATGGCGTCGTAATGGCTGATTTTACACTTGGTTGCATGCTGAAAATAGCCGATCTACAAGCTCACAACGCGTCGCAGCGCGACGCGTTGTGAGCTTGTAGATCTGCTATTTTCAGAGCGCAACACCCAAGCGCAACCAAACATAAAATGACTTGTCTTTTAGTTCTACTGGATCTCTTCTGCACTCGTCCCTCACTAACATTTTAGTCTATTTTTTATTTGTTGACGAAATTGTCAATATATTTAGTCTTAGTCATCGTAGCTTAGTTTATATTTCGTTTTTATTTAGTTTTCGTCAGTGATAAAAGGTAGTCGACGAAAAAACGACGACTGTAAGGATTCAAACCGGCCCACTCCACGAAACCTTCAACACTATCCCAGGGGGAGCCGGCGGGTGTCTGTCAAACCGGGACAACATTCTGATTCCCAAGCGGGCTGCTCTACCACCCGAGCCACTGCCATGCGTGTGCTGTATGTGTATGAGTGCAGTTCATTCTCAAAGTGCGGTCCGGGCCCGGGGAAAGACCCAGGGGTCCTTGCTTGAGGGGGTTCCATGGGGTCTCTCCAGCGAAATGACTGGTAACTGAAATGAAAACATTTGAGAATCACTGTCCTCACTGTCATGGTGTGACCAACACGCAGTGTTGATTTTGACAGCAAATTTGTATTCAGTTTTAGTCATAGACTTTGGAATAAAATTCCATTTAGTTTTAGTCATATTTTAGTCATCTGAAATGTTTTAGTGTTAGTCTAGTTTTAGTCGACTAAATCTGATAAGATTATAGTCGACTAAATCTACATTTGGTTTAGTCGACTAAAATGTACAGTATGTTGGCGGTGCCTTGATGGCGTCGTAATGGCTGATTTTACACTTGGTCGCATGCTGTAAATAGCCGATCTACAAGCTCACAACGCGTCGCAGCGCGACGCGTTGTGAGCTTGTAGATCTGCTATTTTCAGAGCGCAACACCCGAGAGCAACTGGATCTCTTCTCCACTAGTCCCTCCCTAGTTTTTATTTGTTGACGAAATTGTCAATATATTTAGTCTTAGTTTTAGTCACAATAGCTTAGTTTTTATTTCGTTTTTATTCAGTTTTCGTCAGTGAAAAAAGGTAGTTTTAGTAGCTTTAGTCGACGAAATCAACAGTGCCGACGCGTGCGCATACGTACACTACAAAGACCTGTCAACGTCTCAGATCCAACAAGTCATCGCTTTGACACCGCTGGTCCTACGCTCTCCACTGTCTCTTCAGGTAACCATGGCGATGCAAGATAACTGTTCCAGTGTGTGTGTGTGTCTGTCTGTGTGTGTGCGTGTGCGTGTGTGTGTATTCCAGAGAAAAAGAAAAAGAAATGGAGTCTGGAGATTGAGGCAAACGGAGAGTTATGTAAGAATATCACTGCTCCATCATCACGCATGAGGTACATCTGAACCTAACTGACTGAAGAGAGAGAGAGAGAGAGAGAGAGGGAGGGAGGGAGGGAGGGGGGAGAGGAGAGAGATTGCAGCACAGAATGAAAGATAAAGAAAGCGAATGAGAGAAGAATAGAGGGGGAAAGCAACAAAGAGAGAGAGAGAGCGAAAGAGAGAGAGAGCAGGAC
>NC_139942.1:47598822-47601322 GCF_963454915.1 Gymnoscopelus microlampas | reverse complement strand
GGTGCAGGTTGTGTGTGTGTTGTTGTGGAGGGGTTCGCACTAGTGGGGCTGTCTGTCACCATTATGGAATTTTACTTGACGATTAATTCTCATACAAATATTTGGGATTTTGTATGTTTTTTTTTAAATTATGAACTTTTGTGCAAATCTTTGAATATATATATATTTTAAAGCGTACATTTGTAACTCAAATCTTTGCTTCTAAGGGGGTCCCTGGAACTAAATAGTTTGAGATGGGGCAACGAGGCCAAATTACATAAAAGTTTGGGGGGTCCTTGACATGAAAAAGTTTGAGAACCGCTAATATTATAGCAACATAAGTGTTTCAGAAAACGTACTTATTTTATTTATATTATTGACATTTGTAGAATCGGCCTTAGGTCTTAATGGGTTAATTGTGTTTTTTGGCATTGAACAAGCAAGGGATAATGCATGGGGAGGTAGTCATTATTGAAATTTAAAGCCCGACAGGGCGATTAACCACCGAGGCGCAGCCGCTTATTACACGGCTTATTACACGGCTACTTAATAAATACATAAATACATTTACCCAAAAGTAACAACAAAACGAAGTAAGTATTTCCTTGCTTACGGCAATGAAAGTATTCCATAAGTATTGGGCTGGGCGGACAAGTTCGCCTCGCAAAAACAAATGACGAAATGGAAAAAAACTCGCCCCAAAACACACTCGCCCCCCATTCTATTTACTGCCGATTTGCCTGTAATACCGCCGGATTTGCCCCGGGGCGACTGTGTTTTGGGGCGAGCGTTTTGGTATTCCCCCGTTGTTGTGCCACGATAAACAAGGAAGCGCAGTGGATCAAATAGAATGACTTCTCGGTTATTGCATCGTCTATTTCTCACTTCAAATGTTTTCAAAAACATTCTTGAGAGCAACGTTTAGTTGTAAATGACATTGTTTGTTTGTTTACATGGCTGTCATGTTGGATAAAGCATATAACCAAGCAGCACAGGTTGACATGAGCAGGTGTTCTGAGTCTCTGATTACACAGCGGTCCGTTATAGAGCTCATCGGTCATTATCCAGAAATAATGACCGATGACTGACCAATCAGAATCGAGCATTCAACCAAGCCGTGTAATAATGGAAAATATAAATGCAAATGTATATTTTTTGGCTTTGTAAACAAACACTGCACAGGGCAGATATGAAAAATGTATTAAATATATAAAGAAATGACTAGTCATTTCATACTTTTAAAAACCTTTATTTGCACTTATGTGCAAAAACACTCAAAGAAAAGCGTCTGGTCTGTCCCCAGTCCCCACGTAAAATATAAGTTGAACAAAACAAATAAAACAGAGCATGATCAACTATAAGCCGAAAATAACCGATCTACAAGCTCACAGCACGTCGCACTGTGAGCTTGTAGAACGGCTATTTTCGGCCGCATGACGGCGGCGTGCAACCCACTACACTTATTTTAAAACTTTAGTTACTAGTTACTTTGCAGATATAAATTATTACATTATAAAACATACACTAAACACTTTAGCCCTATTTTATACCTAGGGTATTTTCAAACATTTTAGTACTTTTACTCAAGGACTGTACATTTTTAATTCCGGAATTTTACTTGTAACAGAGTACTTCTACATTGCAGTATTGATACTTTTACTTAAGCAAATTATTTTAAGTACTTATTTTCCACCACAGCGTGCAGCTAAGCACAAATGAAAGCATCAGACGGATGCATCGGGTGACGCAAACGCACAACAGGCGGAGCCGAGAGGGGGGACCTGTGTGTGACGCGAGTAACAGTTCAGCTTAGTGCTGCAGTGTGTCACTTTGTTCCTGGATTACACACACACACACACACACACACACACACACACTCACACACACACACACACACACACACACACACACACACACACACACAAAGTGCTGTGTCACTTTGTACTGGCTGGCATTTTGTGGTCGGGATTAAATACCAGGGAGGGTACAATGCAGATAATAGCGCTTTGGTGTCATAATATCTGCATTCTTCATTTCATATCAGCTGTGTTTAATCCTTATAAACGTCCAGCCGGGCTGCACGGGGACCACTTTAAATCACTTAAACCCTATACTTCATTGACCAGGGTCCCCTGGGTTTCAAAAACCGTTACTTTTCAGGATTTTAATTCCAAAGTAGCAGATCTGCTAGTTTTGATGCTTTTGTTTGACGCTGTAGTGTATGATCAAGTAGGACATTAACTTACGGAAAAACACAAAAAGTTAAAATATGAAAACGAGAGGTTTCTGCCCGACAACCACAATATATTGTATGATGGTAATGTTCTGACCAGGGCTTATGTCAATGAAAAGGTGCCAATGATTATTACGTCTCTCAGACAGTCAGAGAGGACAGTATGCTAGTGAGACTACTGTCTGTCTGTCTGTCTGTCTGTCTGTCTGTCTGTCTGTCTGTCTGTCTGTCTGTCTGTCTGTCTGTCTGTCTGTCTGTCTGTCTGTCTGTCTGTCTGTCTGTCTGTCT
>NC_139942.1:47583822-47593822 GCF_963454915.1 Gymnoscopelus microlampas | reverse complement strand
GAAATGCTTTTAGCGCTTTCCTTTCCCGCCCAAACGACAAATGACCTACGACCTTCACCCATTTACAACTACAGTACACACACAGGCAGGAATATATATGTGTGTGTGTGTGTGTGTGTGTGTGTGTGTGTGTGTGTGTGTGTGTGTGTGTGTGTGTGTGTGTGTGTGTGTGTGTGTGAAAAAAGGCACACGCTCACACACACACACAGACACACACACGCACATGCTCACACACACACACACACACACACACACACACACACACACACACACACACACACACACACACACACACACACACACACACACACACACACACACACACACACACACACACACACACACACACACACACACACACAAACTCTGTGGCCTGTTTATCAGGGCCAGACCCATATATCATCCCAGCCCTGGTTGCCCGGGTAACCCTGTTATTATTCTAAGCACGGAGCACCCTAGCTTGCAGCGGCAGAGTGCGTGTGTGTGTGTGTGTGTGTGTGTGTGTGTGTGTGTGTGTGTGTGTGTGTGTGTGTGTGTGTGTGTGTGTGTGTGTGTGTGTGTGTGTGTGTGTGTGTCGGAGGTTTCCATTGGCTCCCAGGCAGAGCTGCCAGTGGTCCAGTAGCATCTTCCCTGACCTGCATACATAATGAGATGGGCAGCACACACACATGCACACGCAAACACACGCACACGCACACGACACGAGTGCCGTGCTACGGGCTTGTAGATCTGCTATTTTTGAGACATCGTGAAAATTTGTGCAAATATTTGAATATATATATTTTTAAAGCGAACATTTGTAACTCAAATCTTTGCTTCTGGGGGTCCCTGGAACAAAACATTTTGAGATGGGGGTCCACGGCCAAATACACTGTCGTAACATACTTTTTTTCAAAAAACAGTTGGCCTGGTCTTGGCCAGTTGGCCAGGTCTTAATTGGTTAAACCTAACCTCTAAATGTCTAATCCTAACCCCCACCTGAATAATGTCCTAATAATTGTGAGAGCGAGTGTATGAAAAAAAAAGATGTAACCACAAAACAACCATCTCTTTGTGAGGAACCAGGAACATTGTCCTCACAACGTCTGATTTCCATTCATATTGTCGCTGTCGGGGAGAAACCATGTATCTCCACGTGTCAATTGTTACGTTTTTTCGTTAAATGAACGCCCTACTTCATCACACAGGAGCGTCGCACAAAAGGTAGCGGAAATAGCCGATCTAAAAGCTCACGACACCTCCCGACGCGGGCTTGAGGATCGGCAAATTTCACTATTTTTAAAAAAAAGAGTTAAAATATGGAGAAAAGAGGTTTGTTGCCCGACAGCAACGATTACACTGGGGACATCTGGGCCCTCACAAGTACAGTAAAACAGGTAGTACACCCACACATACACACCCACACACACACGGGAGGGGCACTGCGACTATTTCCCTCCACTTCTATGCCTCTCTCACCCCCCCCCCCCCCCACCACCACCATGTGATTTCCATTCAGTCTCTTTCCTCCACTTTTCTCTCTCTCTCTCTCTCTCTCTCTCTCTCATTCACACTCTGCGGCTCCAGAGCCTCATTCATAAGCAGCACCATTCCTTACAGCGGCAAAAAGTAGGAGATAGGAGGGGGGGGGGGGGGGGGGGGGCAGAGAGGTAGGTGGGGATGGAGGGAGATAGAGAGGGAGAGGGAGGAGAGGGTGATGGGGGGGGGGACGAGGGACGGGACGGGGACGGGGCGGTGAGGGGGGTGCCAGAGGGAGGAGAAAGGAAGGGTTGCCCCCGCTGACTGACTTACTGAGTGCTGCATGGTGAGGGCTCCCCCCCCCCCCCCCCCCCCCCCCCCGCAAAGCAGCCAATCACCAACGCTGAAAACGAGGGGAGAGTTATAGGAGAGGAGAGATGGGGAGAGAGAGAGGGAGAGAGAGAGGAGAGAGAGAGAGAGGGAAAGAGAGAGAGAGAGAGGCCCCATCCCATCTCTTCCTTCGTTCTGCCATTCATATGTTCATTCATTCACCTATACACACACACACACACACACACACACAATTCATAGGTTGCAGTCGTCCTCCATTCAGAGGAAACATTCAGCCTCCTGCAGGTGTTCTTAACAATGAACAAAATGTGCCTCTCTGTGGAGACACACCGCGTGCGTGTGCGTGCATGCGTGCGTGCGTGCGCGTGCGTGTTAATATTACTATACTTGCGAGGACCAGATTTCCCCACGAGTACAGTAGAGTTTGAGAAATAGACATTGTATTGTGAGGATCATTTTGCTGCTGGTCCTCACAAGGGAAATGGTTAATTGATGCTTAATTATGTTTTTTTTTTTTTTAGGCTTACATTTAGCAAAAGATTGAGGTTGGGTTACACATTTCTCTGAACTTTGACTCCTCACCAAACTAATTCCTCAGTTGGTCATTCAGGTCACGTTTTCTTTGCAAACCATGTGAGAAGGTCATCTTCTATCACTGGTAAACATTAGAGAAATCTAACCTAAGAACCACCTACACAAATCAACACACAAACACAACCTCATATGTCTCATATGGATCTGCTACGCTGTAGTAGAGGGGTCTTCAACGCTTTCAGCCAAGGACCCCCTAGCTGAGAGAGAGATGAAGCAGGGACCCCCTCTATATTCTCTAAAATAGTCTATCAGATAAACTTTTGCTGCTCTTTTCCCCTCTACACCTATAACTCTTTGCCAAAAATAGCCGATCTACAAGCTCACAACGCCTCGCGCTGCAAGGCGTTGTGAGCTTGTAGATCCTGCTATTTTTGCTAAGATCTGCTAAAAGTTCACCTCAGAAAAGGGATGCTAGTAGTGATGCGCAGGTTGACCCGTAACCCGCGGGACCCGCGGCGCGGGTGGGTCGAGTCAGAATTTCAGAGGCAATTATGCGGGCAGCGGGTGAGCGGGTCAGCTGCTCTCACACGCAAAAAAGGAAAAAAAAATCATATGCTCTTGTTTTTGTCTTTATTCCTAATAAGAATAAGAATAATAACAATAAAACAGTTTGAATACACTTGGGGATTATTTTCTAACCATGATTTTCCATTTTTATACCCGCCCCGCGAGCCATAGATTTATATATGGGTTCGCGGGGGGGTTGAGGCGGGTTGGGTTCCGTGGCGGGGCGGGTCATGAAAAAACCCGACCCGCGCATCACTAGATGCTAGGGTTCAAGTAGTTCATGTAAAAAAATCCTATCACACAAAGATTTGGCGGACCCCCTGTAGTAACTCTGAGGACCCCTTAGGGGTCTCCGACCCCCTGTTGAAGACCCCTGCTGTAGTATGATCAAACAGGGCGTTAATTTACGAGAGAAAGAAAACACAAAAAGTTATTATATGGGGATAAGAGGTTTCTGACCGACAGCAACGATATGTCCTTACGAGTATAGTAAAACCAACGTGCGCGTGCGTGTGTGTGTGTGTGTGTGTGTGTGTGTGTGTGTGTGTGTGTGTGTGTGTGTGTGTGTGTGTGTGTGTGTGTGTGTGTGTTGAGGCCAGAGGACGCTGCAGACAGAACAACCTCTAGCGTGTGTGTGTGTGCCTGTCCTAGTGTCCTATAGTGTCCTGTCCGTCCGCCACAGGGGAACAACAGCATCGCTCCCACAGTCCCAACAGCACACTGACTCTCTCTCTCTCAGCCACCACAACTGATGATCATTATCCGTTAAGGTGACCAAACAGACTACTTCAGACTGAGACTACTTCAGACTACAACAGACTGACTGTCTACGTCTGTTGGCAAAAGTTGGCATTTAGTTCAGCACAATATTTTGTGAGAGAAATATGCAACCTAGGACAACAAGCCAAAAGAAGCAGCTTAGGCCACTAGCCCCATTTAGAACCTCTCCCTCCGCTATGTAGCTCCGATATGAGGTCCTACGTGGCCCGGTGCCATTTTAGCTAAACTTTTTCGCACATTTTCCACTTTACATGTTTCTTACTCCTTTCTGCACATCGTATCAAAAAGTAAAGGTTTTCTGAAATGCTCTCAGATGTTTTAACTTCTAGCGCGCAATGAAATCTATCCAACGAGTTGAAAAAAACGTTTAAATAGCTTCTCTCCTAAATGTTTTTAAGACATACCCGGAAGTTCAGCCCGTAGAGATAACATTACTGATTCCTCTACTGTTCAAATGTTGAATTGCATCTTCTAATGCATAATATTATGGAACCGCCAGAGGAGAGAAGCTATTAAACACTTTTTTCAACTCGACATGCAGCAAACGTATAGGCCATTTCAGACCATAAGGGACCAACCCCCCCATACACACACACCGCAGAACGTGTTGGAATGGGTTACCTGTGAGCCTTGACCACTGAAGCCCTCTATACCCAGGTTCAGTGTTGCCGAGAGAAACAAGCAACCAGGAGAAACAAGCAACCAGGTCTAGGAAAACCAGCCCAAAAGAAGCGACTATGGGCCACACGAGCACTTTAACATACACATCAGCTATTTGAAAATAGCAGATCTACAAGCTCACAACGCGACGCGTTGTGAGCTTGTAGATCGGCTATTTTCAAATAAAATCTTGCAGGGAAATTATAATAAGCAGATCTGGCAACCCTGCCCAGGTTACGTACTGTACTTGCACCGCATTCTCTCCCTCTACAACACCACATTTCTCCGGCACAAATAGGCGATCTACAAGCTAAGAAAATAATAATAATCGAATAATACTCGACTAAAACCAGCAAAACCAGAAAAGAACCGATCGGCTATTTTGACAATTTTGACATGCCCGAAAATAGGGATGCCAGGTTAAAAGTGGTTTTCAAAGAATCCCCCCAAATCGATTATTTTACAAAAATATGTTTTTGTAATCTATTAGATCAATTAGGAGTGTGAGAGGGAAGGTGGGAGGAAGAGTGGGGGCTTGTGGGGTGGAGGTGGTGGTGGGGTCGGGGGGGGGGGGTTGAAGATGCAGGGAGGGGGAGGGAGGGGGGGATCTGATGTCACCTCTGACAGCTGAGAAGACCCCATCCATCCTCCCCAAGGTTGCCAAAGTCTTTCCGTCCTGTCAGCTTTTAACGTGTGCGCGCGCGTGCGTGCGTGCGTGCGTGCGTGCGTGCGCGACCGTGCACTGTGTGAACTTCTGACACTGCGGGAAAAAGGGATTAGAGAGAGCAGCTTCACCTAGGAAGTCCCCTTTAACACAGATACACGATGTCCTATAGCTACCACCACCTGAAAACACAGTGGAAAAAAACACTGGCTGTTCATTTGAAGCAGCACTGGGTACCGTAATTTTCGCACTATAAGCCGCACCTGAATATAAGCCGCAGTAGCTAAATTGAATGATTTGTACATATATAAGCCGCACTGGACTATAAGCCGCGGGTGTAAAATCCCTAGATTTAGGAGGTCCCCTAGTGGCCGTTAGCTATAAAAATCCATAGATAAGCCGCACCGTTATATAAGCCGCAGGGTCGAAAAATGGGAAAAAAGTCGCGGCTTATAGTCCGAAATTTACGGTAACTTTCCACTTCTACCCCGGATTCGAACCTGGTTTCCTGCTCATTTTGAATATGTTGCGAGGCATTGTGGGCTTATAGATTGGCTATTTTCACACTAAATGTAATGCCTCAACTCCCACAATTCCAAGTGCTTGTCAGGGTGGGGGGTTCCCCAGTTCAAATATGATCTTTTTTCTTTGGGGGAAGGGGGGCAGGGGGGTCTCGACCTGAATAGGTCGAGAACCACTGATATATAAATACCTTGTGCAGGACAGACACACGTCAATCCAATCCAACTTTATTTATAGAGCACATTTTGAAACAACTTTGACCAAAGTGCTGCACATACAGTACCAACAATAAAGCATAATGCAATACAAAAAACACAATACAATTAAACGTCATTGGATAGTCGAAACACCAGTGTTGATTTCGTCGACTAAAACTATGACGAAAAATGTTCGTCGACTACCTTTTTTCGCTGACGAAAACTAAATAAAAACAAAATAAAAACTAGAAAATGTGCTCATCGGAGCACAGGTCTCCGCCAGTACTGTTCCTGATTAATCCTGTCTTACCTCACTTCAAAAAATATAAATGATCTTTTGAAGTGACACACCTATTTATAGGACTCTATTTCATCATGTGTCTCGCTAGCCAATCAAAGCACACCCTTTCAACATATTGTCACGTGTCACGTGAAGCTTGACCAATGTTAGCTTGGTGGACACACGGAAGGACGAGAACGAAAACATAGTCTCCTGGCGGAGACAACTAAGCTATGATGACTAAAACTAAGACTAAATATACTGACAATTTTGTCAACAAATAAAAACTACGCTAAAATATTAGTGAGGGGCTAGTGGAGAAGAGATCCAGTAGATCCAGTAGAAGTAATTTTATGTTTGGTTGCGCTCTGAAAATAGCAGATCTACAAGCTCACAACGCGTCATGCTGCGACGCTGTGACGCGTTGTGTATTTTCAGCATGCAACCAAGTGTAAAATCAGCCATTACGACGCCATCAAGGCACCGCCAGAATATATTTTAGTTGACTAAATCAACTGCAGATTTAGTCGACTATAATCTTATGACATTTAGTCGACTAAAACTAGACAACAACTAAAACATTTCAGATGACTAAAATATGACTAAAACAAAATGGAATTTTATTCAAAAGACTATGACTAAAACTAAATAAAAATTTGTTGTCAAAATCAACACTGCGAAACACGCAGAAACAGGAACGCGCCGCCTTGTCACCGCTCTGCTCTCCGTGACGCAACTCTCAGCTCACAGCGCTGAGTCACATGAATTTACGAGATCAGACGGAGGGAAGCCAGGCTGGCTCGCCAAAATTCTTGGTGGTTGAGCCGCAGACTTCAATAATAGTGGGGGGGGGGGTTGGGTATGGGGACTGGCGGCCGGCTGGACTCGGCTATGGAAAAGCGCGCAGGTCCCACAGGCCGGGGTCGTAAACACCTCTGTCCCTCTGCCTATATATAGACTGATGGGGGAGCCTTTGATACCCAATACTGACAGACACAGACTGCTCCGTCTGGTCAAAACGGATGGGGGGAGGTGGGGGGGGGGGGGGGGTACCCGCCAAGTACCAGTGAGGTACTGTCCAGGAGACGAGGGCAACGAGGGTGACAGGGTGGCGAGGGAGGTCGTTTCTGCTCCATCGTGTGAACTGTGATGTCATGTTCTTCTTCGCGGCCCTAACCTCTAGTCCCAACCTCCCAACCTCACGACCCACCTGCTGTCAAATAGAAAGCCTTTCTTGAGGCCAAAAGAGGTCAAACTTCCCGTATCAGGTTGCTATGGCAACCTGCCAGATCAGGCTGATGGTCTGATAGGCAAATCAGAAAATCATAAATCAATCAAGCCGAGAGTCTGATCACTGATCGAGGTGGGGTAAGATGCCTAAATAATAGCCAGAGCTCTGATCAACAGTCTGTGACAGGTTGTTGGAGGCATGTAGAGTGATCCTGTGCTTGCGAATCCCGGACGAACTTTGGAGCTTTTGTCAATTATAGTAGTAATAATAATAATAATAATAATAATTAAAAAAAGAATAATAATAACTCATTCTGTTTTTTCAAAGTGACTGTTGCCAATCTGCAGTTTTAACATTAAAATTTTGTCTATCATTTTATAATGGACGATTTACTTTTGGGGCAAGTGGGCATGACCTTTGGGCAAGTAGAACATGACCTGTACTTGCGCGACGGGCAAGTGCCTCTGACACCTTAGTGTCAACCCCTGGTCCCCTTCCTAGAGATGTAGTGGAGTCAAATAGTACAATATTTCTATTTAACCCATTAAGACCGCATCTGTGTATTTTCTTTTATTTCTTTGGCTATTAAAAAATAGCAAATATACAAGCTCATGGCGCAGCACTCGATGTGCTATTTTTTTTAAATCATGAACATTTTTGCAAATCTTTAATATTTTTTAAAGCTAACATTTGTAAACACAAATCTTTGCTTCTGGGGATTCAACAAATGTCTTCTAAATCTTCTAAATCCTAACAGTTCAAAAAAGAAAAACAACATGTTGCTATAAACAGTGGTTCTCAAACTTTTTCATGTCAAGGACCCCTAAAATTATATGTATTTGGCCACGGACCTCCATCTCAAAATGTTTGTTCCAGAGACCCCCATAAGCAAAGATTTTAGTTACAAATGTTCGTTTTTAAAATATATATATATATATATTAACACATCGGGTGCCAGCGTTTTTTCATAACAACTTACGTTGGGTGCCAGCATTCTCCCCATTGACTGCGCTTTACTGTTTAAATCTGTAGACCCAGCGACGAGCAAATCCACACGAAAAAAAGCATCCATTCATGTTGAGCGATGATCCTGGCTACAGCCTGGAACCATAACATTTCACTTGCGAGTTACAACGGGGGGGGTCGCGCATCGCGCATGACCGGTTTTCCCCACAGGAAACAGATTCGGAGATTTAGGCGTTTCAAAGTAGGAAATAGACAGGAAGCGGATGGGACATTTTTTTGGTTTCCGGTGAGCGATCTGGCACTTCCTTCGCAGGATTACAATGGGTGCTCCCAGAGCTACTCTAGCCCCGCGCGGAGAAAAACGAAAAAAAAACAAAAAGACTGAAATCACGGTTCAGACCGTGTTCGGCACCGAACCGCCACTATGTAAACACACGGTTCAGACCGTGTTTGGCACCCGATGTGTTAAAATGTTTGCACAAATTTTCACGATTTAAAAAAAATAGCAGATCTACAAGCTCATAGCGCGGCACTCGGTGCCACGCTATGAGCTTGTAGATCTGCTATTAAAAGTATAAAATAATGGTTAAAGTGGTTACACAGATGCGTTCCCGGGCTTAATGGGTTAAGTACAGTACTTAGTTACTGTCCACCCCTGGACAACTAGTCTTTGAAAGGCTGCCCTCTCACTGCGGCCCATGGATGAAGGGGGGGTTGGGGGGTTATTACATCATCACATGGCACCTTGGGGAGGCAGGAATGAGCGCTGACCTCGCACAGAGGTGTCGGGTCATCATTACATCATCAGCAGGAGCCCGAGGCGGCTCATAAAAGCGCCAACTGTTCGCCGGGACAGGATTGGACCAGGCCAACGGTGTGTGTTCATCATTGTTAATGTCTGTTAATGTTGGCGACGCACGCACGCACACGCACACACACACACACACACACACACACACACACACACACACACACACACACACACACACACACACACACACACACACACACACACACACACACGCAATACTTGTGAGGATGGTTTAGCAAAGCAATTTTAAACCTTTTTTCTCGTTACCATTTGTAAACCCTAAAGCCTGAGTTAGTTGCACCGAACTAGAAACGTTCCCATAACTACTATAGCAGATCTACAAGCTCCAACGCAATCTACAACGCATCTGTGTCATGAATACATCCACACAGAACGCAAATATTATGTGGCGATAGAGACCTAATAATTTTATTATTAGGTCTCTTATTAGGTAAGAGTTTATTTGTCGGTGACTGCTCATAAGTCCGACATCCCACTACTCGGACTACGTGGCTTCCGCGTGCGGTTAGGGTTAGAGATAGGGTTAGTAATGTCGGAACAATGACATGTCGGAACAATGACATGTAACCTATTTGTCACCCTCCCGGTATGTTTTTTTTTCTTTTACTTTTGGTACTTTACGTATATTTTGATACCAATACTTTTTCACTCAAGTCAATTTTGAATTCCGGACTTTTACTTGTAACAGAGTACTTCTACATTGCAATAATGATACTTTTACTTAAGTAAAACATTTGAGTGTGTACATTTGAGTACGAACACACGCACACGCACACGCACGCACGCACGCACGCACGCACGCACGCACGCACGCAGGCACGCACGCACGCACACGCACACACACACACGCGCACACGGACACGCACACGCACACACACGCACACGCACACAGAGCCACAAGTCGATACAAGGGTCAGTTTAGTGCTTTGAAATAATGTCATGCTGCTCAGAGCCCCAG
>NC_139942.1:47523822-47578822 GCF_963454915.1 Gymnoscopelus microlampas | reverse complement strand
GCCACCATCAGGCCAAAATATAAACTACATAGAAAAGAGGGTAACTCCCAAGTGAGCAGCCATGGCTTCAACCTTGAGGAATAATGTCAGGTTTGATCACATTCACACACCGAAACAGTTCTAAGAATAGTCCGTGCCACTTTTTTAAATCACGGCTGTTGGTTATAACTGCAGTACGCTATGGTTCCACGCTGCAACAATACAACATTACAGCACTACAGTACATTACTACGTTTTACAATTCTCAATGCAAGAGTGACGGACATGGTGACCTATACCTATATATATTTGGCCGCGGAACCCCATCTGAAAAGGTTTTGTGCCAGGGACACCAAGAAGAGTAGATTTGTGTAAAAAATATATATATATTTTGAGATTTTCAACACATAAAAATGTGTGCATATGTATAAGCTCGCAGTGCAAGTTTGGCTATTTTTTAATAGCCAAAGTATAATAAAATATGGTTTAAGTGGTTAAAATGATTGTGATGCCATTAACAAATTTTGCTGGGGACCCCCTGGAACCACCCCAAGGACCCCTGGGGGTCCCCGGGCCCCACTTTGAGAATCATTGCTAATAAACAATGCACACCTGAGCAAAAGGGGCTAGGTCACAAATATTATGCGTTTTGAGCTTGTACATTGTTGGCTATTTTTCCTATTCGAGGTGTTAAAAGAGCAAACAATGATGAAGGCACAAATGGTGAAACGCATTGGTTTTAATTATGCAAATGTAAAAGTTGTTATTACTTATAACAACTGCATTGCGTGGATGGAATCCTTTGATCTTATTCATAAGCTTTTAAAATATACAGTTTTATGTCAAGCTTCTGGCTGCACAATTAATGACCCCAAAAGATAAATACTTGCAGGTAAGAAGCACTGAGCTGGACACTGGGTCTGTTTTAATGTTAGAGTGACATCTTGTGGAAATTGTGAACATTTCAAGCCAATAAATTGTTATTCAAACAATTCTTTTTTTTTAAATAAAGCATCTACAGTATGTCAGTTGCTTTATATATAGCAACTGACATACTGTAGATGCTGTCCCGGATTGAAAAGTATAACAAAGTATAGGTGTAACAGGTCTAGTAAACTTTTTTGTTTGTGTTTTTAGTGTTGGTATTGATGATACCAGGACAGTGGAATTAAAGACTAACATCATTATCAGTGGTCATTTGAGGAGGCTTGTTGTGCTTCGAGCTTAACTACTACAGAAGAGGATCAGCTCATTAAGATCAAATTTGTTTAGATTATATTAGATCAGTGGTTTCCAAAGAGAAATTAGACATTTGCCCAAACTAGTGAAAATAGCAGATCTACAAGCTCACAACGCGTCACAATTAGATTTTTGTATTGTATTTATTAAATACTTTTTAAGAATATTGGAATTGTCTTTAATTTTTGTAAGTTGTGTGTGTTTTTAAATGTAGGAAATGAAAAAAGGGGATATTTACACACGACCCATAAAAATGTGTCCGCAACCCAATCCACTGTTTGAGAAACAGTGGATTAGAATAGTCTAGATTAGAAGTCCTTTGCCAGGGGAAATTGTTTTGCTGGGGTCAGTTGCTGGGGTCACGTTAGGTAAATACCCCCATAGTTAAAAGACACCATAGTAAAAGATAATCGCAACAAGAGGTACTATAAACTATTAAACAATAAAATGGATGTCTAATTGAGATCCACAGACTCTGTCAAGAGGCAAATGTATGAAATACATCCCCTTGTGAAGATCTGAGCGGCAGAATTCACAGAGCTACCAGCTAAAGCAATTAAGTGCTGTTGTTTGTTTTCTCTGTATTCTCTGTGAGTGCCCCCCCCCCCACCCCCCACCCCAAAGAATAGGTACAGGGCTAGGCTGAAGCCTAATGATATGAGATATGAGTATAACCAAGACTCATAGACTCAGTGCAACTCAAGAAAGCCATGGTGTAACTTAACCCACATCAGCACCCGACACAACAGTGTCGACACAACAGGTTCATTCTTAGCCAGGGTGGTTGTCCCTGATTCACAATCAGTAGAAAACCCCTGCTACAGTACAGTATGTGTGTGTTCAGTAACAGTGATCCGACCGTCCATCTCTCCAACTCTTTAGTAATTAAAAAAATGCATTTTCAGGCCGGGATACGAATTTCATCCAATCAAAAACATAAAAGTGAATCAATCAAGCCAAACAATCAATCAATGATAATGAAATGTCCTACCAACCTAGCACCAGAATGGAGTCGTCTTTCTTGACATGTTGCTCCAGTAGATGCTGGAACTTGGTGTACTCCCCCAGCCAATCGAAGCACTGCTCCTTCTGGTACCTCTCGTCCCAGTAGTCGACGTCTTTGTACCTTGAGTTGTCCCCTGGCAGGTGTTCCATCCTCTTCTTCTCGCCCTGGAATCATACAGAAAACACATCAATACACTAGAGGCCAATATATTGAAATTCTTTATTAGGAGTCACCCCTTGAGATTCAGGATCTCGTTTTCGAGGGGGTCCTGGAGACAGCAGTACAGTATACAGTAACATATAATAAAACAAATAACAAAAAACTGAAAACAAAACATCAACCGGACAAGAAACAACACATAGGACAACACAATCAGGGTATTATACTCTTAGCAAGCACAAAAAGATGGATCATTTGTTCAGAGTCAGATATCATTGTCAGTTTCAACGTCAGCGATAGTAGCCTATACAAAAGTAAAGTGTAGTGATGTAATGGTCAATGACATGTACAAGAGATTGTGTTATAAGAAGCCAGTGCACTTTTGTGTGACACTGTTTGTGTGACACTGTTAGCCAATGCACAATACAATACTACGGAGTGTTCATTTAACTCTGGGATTGAATTTGACTGACTGTGTAAGACAGACAAAGTGGCCAATTTCATTTCTTTTTTTGTAGCCAAATGGAACCTTGGGCGTTCTTATTGTGACCCCCCAAATATGGAGCTTTAAACAGAGGATGTAAGTGATAGTTTCCTCATCTCTCCAGCTTAAACATTAAATATAAAATACATTTTCAGGTCAGGGTACCAATTTAATCCAATCAGGACAGAGAACTCATACAGGATACAGGGACAAAACAAGTGAAATTGGAAGTGGTGAAAAAAAAATTGCAGAAAAATTGGAATCAGATGATAATTGGTGACCCACCTGAAAATGTAATTTCTGTTTACTAAAGAGCTGGAGAGAGATGGGGGAGACCCTTCCCTGTTACAGTAGAAACCTTACTTGACAACATAAGAGTACTTCTTCCAACACTGAATATAAACACAGACGTAAGGATGCTGTGTGTGTTCCCATAAAAACTCAGTCAAACAGCAGCAGTTTAATATAAGCTTTCATTCACGTTTTCAGACTACAATATGTAAATAAAGGTCTATTTATCTATCTGTTTACCTACAAAGCGTAATCTTTATAAACGATATACTTACGAAATTAAGATTCCTCGTTTAATACCTAAGGAATCGTTTACAAACACAAACTGTGAACAGCATAGAAACGATATAAACACACATCCACGTGTGTTGCTGTTACTGTCGCAAGCATTGTGCGTAGCACAACGGTGCGCGTGCGCTGCACGCCGTAAGAAAAGTAACAAATCTACAAGCTGACAACGTGTCGCTGAGCGGCGCGTTGTCAGCTTGTAGATCTGTCTTTTTGGAGCAGCAACGTGAAACCCCTCCCCCTCGCGCAACTTTTCAACTTATAAGGAAATGGCACTGACAGATACAGTTAGGCTACGACCAGAGTTATATTATACTACATATTATATGTGTTATATATGTGTGTGTGTGTGTGTGTGTGTGTGTGTGTGTGTGTGTGTGTGTGTGTGTGTGTGTGTGTGTGTGTGTGTGTGTGTGTGAGAGAGAGAGAGAGAGAGAGAGAGAGAGAGAGAGAGAGAGAGAGAGAGAGAGAGAGAGAGCGAGAGAGAGAGAGAGAGAGAGTGAGTGAGTAACCCTTCTAGCTGTGTCTTCCTGTAGTCTAATGTCCCCTCCCTGGTGGTAGAGAGTAGCCTCCACTACCACACTGGGGTCTGTAATTAGTCCATCAGAGATGAGCACTTCGGTGTTGTTTTTTGCCCATTTTAACTAGACTCCTGTCCAGCAGCAGAGGTCATTGAGATCTGGCCAATCACACCAGACCCCAAAGCCCTTGTCTTGTGAGTCCAGTTTTCCAGAGTCTTTCCTCCTGAAACCTAGGAAATTATTCTGGTCTGGTCATGGGGGACCTTCCCCCTGCGTAAGTCCAGTAGGAGTGATGCCCTGGCCATTTCTCTGACAGTGCCATCATCATTATTACGCATGTGGAGTAGGTGGGTTAGCCTTGTTGTTGCAAAGATCCACTCTACATTTGGGACCCCCAGCCCCCCTTCGCCATATGAAAGGAAGAATGTGTGGAGTGTGTGTTTAGGCCAACCCATTTTCTGGCCAGTTGGACAGTTCTATTTGTCATGTCTTTTGTGGGATATGTACATTGGCAAATTGGTGTGTACACACACACACAATTGGTGTGGCACACACACACACACACACACACACACACACACGCACACGCACACACACACACACACACACACACACACACACACACAACTTCCGTCATGTGGTCTTTTTGTATTTCCTCATGGTTCACTCTATCTGTCACCATTTGTTTAGGGGTGTGGTATAAAAGTCTGGTACATTTCACAACTAGCAGAATTAGATAAGAAATTCCTGCCAGTGCTTTGTATTTTCTGGTGACACCCAGAGAACCAGTTGGCTCCGAGAGTCCCTCGGGAGAACTGCCGTCACATTACCTCCACGCTTTATGCAGTTATGAGAAGCTGCTTGCGACTTCCATGACCAACGTGACTGTGATCCAAGTGGATTAAAGGTCTCACGGAGACGCTGGACGCCATGCAGTGGAGGAGGACACGCCACTGCCGTTCACACATCGCTGGACTCCTGTATCTCCTCTCGCTCCTGGGGGTCGTGGTCTTTCTGGTCCATTGGGACTGTTTGCCGGGCCTCGCGGGTTCGCCGTGGTGGAGTGCGTCACACTCCACCAATAAGGCAACAGGAAACCAGAACCACCAGCAACAGCATAATAACATCAGATTCTGGAAAGATGGGGATGACTCCTCTCATCGGGGGGAGGCAGGTCTGGAGAACTCTCCGACAGCTAAAGCCAGCCAAAGTGATGAGGGCGGCCCTAGTGGCATGCTGTCCCCCGGGCCGTACCCCTACATCATTAACGAGGCAAACAAATGCCCAGAGGGACAAGCACAACCATTCCTGGTGTTGCTGATAAGCACAGAGGCTCGTCAAGTAGAGGCACGGGACGCCATACGGCAGACGTGGGGCAATGAGAGCCTCGCTCCAGGCCTAGGATTGATCCGGCTGTTCCTGCTGGGGGCAAATGAAGGCGAGCTGGGGCGCCTACAGCAGAGGACCTTGGAGTCCGAGAGCCTGAGGCACCACGATATCCTTCAGCAGGATTTCTTGGATACCTACAACAACCTGACTGTAAAGACGCTGATGGGGATGAACTGGGTGGCCATGCATTGTCCACGGGCCAGCTATGTTATGAAAACTGACAGTGACATGTTTGTCAACACCGATTACCTCATCCACAAGCTGCTCAGACCCGAACTGAATCCCAAGAAGAACTATTTCACAGGAGATATCATGAGCGGCCACGCACCGAAACGAAACAAAAACAGTAAGTGGTACATGTCCCCGGAGCAGTACCCAAGTGAGAAGTACCCCACCTTCTGCTCTGGGACGGGTTACGTGTTCTCCGGAGACTTGGCGGCGAAAATCTACCGAGTCTCTCTGAGTATTCGCCGCCTGCATTTGGAGGATGTGTACGTGGGGATCTGCCTGGACAAGCTATGGATCCAGCCCACACTGCCGCCCAAGTTCCTGTTCAACTACGATCGAGTGCCCTACTCCCGTTGCAAGTACAGCAACCTGATCACGTCCCACAGGGTTCAACCCAGTGAGCTGCTCAAGTACTGGCACCACCTACAGAGCAACAGCACCTGCATCAATGCCTAGGGTTGGGGACAATAACTGCTTCACCGCGGTTATGATGTGTAGGCTACCGTGGTGTAGTTATGATTATGATTATCATTTTTGCTGGTAAGTTACAGGAGTGGATATGATGTGTGATATACATTTCTAAGCTTACCATATACACAATAGTTGTTGTTTAGTTAAAGCAGCACTATGTGACTTTCCTCTTCTACCCTGGATTTGAACTGGTTTCATTTGCAAGTGCTGTTTTTTTTTACCATTGAACTAATAGAGGCAGCCTGCTTGGTAGATATTGAATCAGGTCAAAATTTGTGTCAGATCTTGTGTCTAGGTGAGACATGACCTTTGACACAATCTAAATGTCTCAATAGAAGAGCAGGGAGACAAAATACAACCACCCCAATTATGTAAGCTATGTTGTATCAACATATTCAGGCATTGGACAAAATTAATGTATTGATTTAAAAACCCTGTGACGCTATCACAAGGACTGACCTAGTGATATTAAAGCAGTGAATGAAAGCAGCCTGCAACTGCAAGTTGTTCTTGTTCGCTGATGACTCAGCAATCCTGGTCTGGGCGAGGACAAAATGCAAGTTGTGGAAGCTCTCAATTCTGAACGCAGTAAAATCCGTTCTTGGCTTTCTGATAACAAACTGTCATTACACCTTGGTAAGACAGAATCCAATATTTTTTTGGTCCAAACATTCCCTTAGTAATGTAAATGAAAATTATTTCAAGGTCAGAGTTGACATTATAGTAATCTCAAGCAAAGAAGAAGGTTACCTATTTGGGCTTGACATTATTCTTGACAACAAACTGATAAGATCAAGAGTAAATAATAAATAAATAATTGCATCAAAAAAGTAAATCAAAGAACAAGATGATTTTTTGTGTAGAATGTCCTCTTTTGTCAACAAAAGTGCTCTTGTCGGAGCCCTCATTCAATGCCACCTGTTTACACCTCTTAGTTCTCCAACATCTCAATGTCATATTCATAAATATTCACACACAAATGTCAAGGTTTGTAACTTGTAAAACACAATTCACAGTGATTTGATTTGTCCCCCTGATGTTTTGTGTTTGTATTTGTGTCTCTAATTTGCCACTTGTAGCCTATATGAACATTTGTAGGTCAGCTTAGAACATTTTCATGGTCATGTATTTGTGAATCTCCCATCAATTTGTACTGCTGTACCACCCACAACTCAAGTAGGAAGACATAACAAGTGCTTCCACTAGATGGTAATCATGTAACATTTATGGTTGTCAGCTGCTGTTTCTGCTAGTGTTTTCTTCTGCAGAAAATGGCTTTGTAACTTATAAAGTTATGCCTTATTATACACTAATCTTTTTCTCCTTGCCATTATTATGTTATGCTGATGTGGATTGTTGAAGGCGTCTTGTAATCTTTTTTGTTTTAATTATTATTATTATTATTATTATTATTATTATTATTATTATTGTTACATTAATAGTTTGTATTACTGTCATTGTATGTTGTACTTTTGAGGACCTCACATACCTGCATTTCCCTTCTTGTACCTGAATGACCGGTGACAATTTAAATAAAACTTCTTGATTCGAATTCATTCAAATACATACATACAGCAGTGTTAATTTAGTTGACTAAGACTAAGACTAAATCAGAATTTGCTGTCAAAATTAACACTAACATACAGGCAGTCAGACCCAAGCAAATGTGTCTCTTTACAAAGTGTAATCTTCATAAACTATCTCTTAAACTAATCCTCGTTTAATGCCAGTATAATCGTCTAACAAACACATCCACGTGTTACTGTCGCAGACATTGTACGTATTGTTTACATATCCTTGACAGCCGGAAGCAGCTGTGATGAGAGCGTAGAAAAGTTGCGCGAGGGTCTCACTTTTGCCCCAAAATGAACAGATTTGCAAGCTAACAACGCGTCGCGATGTGACGCGTTGTTAGCTTGTAGATCTATTCTTTTTTGGGGGTCGAGCTGCAACGTTTTCGCGTTGTTTTGGAAGCGCCATTATGTCGTCACGACTGTTGCAACAACATTAATCTGAAGTGAAGAACATAACGGTAAAAAAAATACGTTAATCAATATGTCAAAGTGTCTGTGCATGGATTGTTTTATTTATTACATTCATTGGTTCAGTTTCATATTGTGCCAGATTTGAATTCTTTGATTCTGTTGTGGTTTATTTTCAGTGGTGGTAAAAAAAAAAATGTTTTACTTACATAAAAGTATCATTACTACTGCAATGTAGCAATACTCTGTTACCAGTAGAAGTCCCGTATTTAAAATTAACTTGAGTAAAAGTACAGAAGAATCGCCCTCCAAATATACTTAAAGTACTAAAAATTGTGCAGAATGTCCCATTCACAAGCTCAATTTTTTTTGAAAATTATCTGCTATTTTCAAATGGCCGAAACATACACAAACACAAATGGCTGAATTTCTTAATGTATGTTTTGCAATAATAATGAAAATCTACAAAGTAACTAGTAACTAAAGCTGTCAAATAATTGCAGTGGAGTAAAAGTACAAGTACAATATTTGTCTCTGAGATGTAATGGAGTAGAAGTAAAAGTATTGACAATTGAAGAAAGTCAAAAATACCTAAATGTTTTACTTAAGTACAGTACATGTACTTAGTTACTTTACAACACTGGCCAGATTTGAATGCTTTGATATTGTTGTGGTTTATTTCTTTATCATCTCCACATGCTTGTCTGTCTGTAGATGATGAGGGCCATTGGGAACCAGCAGTTCCGACATAAACCTGGTATCTGCAGTCAGATGAAAATTATGCACAAGACGTCTCGTCCACAAAACTTCACAGATTATGAAAGCATAAAGCCCTTCGAGCCTCAAATTCCACTGCATTTCAACTTCGCCAAAGACGTCTTGGATAAATGGACAGAAAAGGAAAAGGTAATGATTTGATGACTTAACCTTAGCCTTGGATCAAGAAAGACTATCATAGATGTATTTTATCGAGTCTGACTTTTACTTTAGTATCTAGAAAATGTAGAAATCGATCAAATAAATCTATGATAGTCTTGATCCAAGGCTAACTTAACCTATATATATATTTTACAAAAAAACTACATGCAGCCATCCCATTTCGTCGTGCAGAATATTGTCCCCTAAATATGTGGTTGTGATGCAAGATAAATTACATTTAATGTCTTCCACAACTGTTTGTTGTAAAACACATGTACTATGATATATATATAAATTATACTGTTGTATATGTGTGTGCGTAAGTGTGTTTCACTTGTTTCTGATTTTCAGCGTGGAGAGCGGGGGTCTGTCCCTGCCCTGTGGTGGGTGAATGACAACAAGGAGGAGGTCCGATGGAGTTTTGAGGAGCTGGCCTTCCACTCCAGAAGACTGGCCAATGTTCTGCGTGGACCCTGCCAGCTCGGCCAGCAGGACCGGCTGCTGCTCATTCTGCCCAGGGTTCCAGAGTGGTGGCTGGTCAACGTGGCTTGTCTCAGGACAGGTGAATGATTGTAGTACTGCTGTAGTGACAGGTGAATGATTTCTACTGCGTCATACAATGATGTAAGTAAGCCTTGCCGAGGCCATGTGGCTCATATAGGAGCCCATGGTGGTTTGATGGGGATGGAATACAAGAATGGTCGCCCCAAAACACGCTTGCCCCATATCAAATCCAGCAACGTCGGAACGGTCGGACCCACGTATGTCTGGCCACCAAAGTCCAATTGTTTCTATCTTATCTTTAACCGATGCTCCATGTTGTTGTTCTGATGTACATGTCCACAGGCACCGTGCTGCTACCAGGCACCTCTCAGCTCACATCCAGAGATATCCTCCACAGACTGCAGATCTCAGGGGCCAAGTGTGTCGTCACAGATGAGTCCCTGGCTCCTCTGCTGGATGCTGTGGCCCCCGACTGCCCTTCCCTGCGTGTCAAAATATTAGTGTCCGACAGGAAAAGAGAAGGATGGAGGAACTTGGGCGATTTGCTTGGGTACGCAGCAAACTGTATAATAGGGAACGGCCAAAGAATATGCTTGTTATTTATTTATTTGAAATTTCACTGGAGGATAAGCCCCTTGAGATGCAGCGTCTCTTTTTCGAGATGCTGCATCTGCCTGGCTGAAGCTCAGATATTTACGTGGCACCGAAATGAAGCAACGGAATCTGTGTTGGGTTTTGATCCGGTATACCGGAACCGGTTTTCTACCAGTGTTTCAATACCCAACCCATTTGATCTCAGGGATTTCCCACTAATACTACTAGTTTCTATCTATTCACAGATATCTCACCATAATTTGCTTAAAGGAATGTTAAATATACCCAAGAATTCATGTAGTATGTTGTCTAGAACATGTCCCATGCTGAAAGTACTAGCCAATCTACAAGTTCATAATGTGTTGTGATGCTCAATCAGGTGTTAATGTATCCCTTCTGCTCTCCATTAGGAATGTGTCCAGTGACCATGACTGCGTGGAGACTTTGAGTGATGATCCCATGACCATCTTCTTCACCAGTGGGACCACAGGGTCTCCCAAGATGACCCAGCACAGCCACTGTAGCTATGGGATAGGTCTGACAGTCAATGGCAGGTAATGGCTGCATTATCCCTCTCTCTATTTTGTTACCTGCTGCTATGTCGTCTCTGTCGGGTGGAAACCTCAGACAGTATGTCCAAAACTGTTACTTTTCAGGATTCAAATAAAAAAAATAGCAAAAGTAGCTGATCTACAAGCTCAAAACGCGTCGCTTCGCGCCGCGTTTTGAGCTTGTAGATCAGCTACTTTTGATACATTTATGTGACGCGGCACTATGCTCAAGTACGGCATTAAATGACGGAAAAAAACACAAATTTAAAATACGGAAAATGGCGATATTAGCTTTCTGCCCGACAGCGACGATGCGCTGTGTCACCTGCATCGTTCCAAACATACTATGTCCCTCGTCTTTCTCCTCTCGTGCCTTTAAAACGGTCTGTTTGGTCCTCTGTCCTCTCTGTGGAGGTACTGGTTGGACCTGACGGAGCAGGACGTCATGTGGAACACCTCAGACACAGGCTGGGCCAAGTCGGCCTGGAGCAGTGTCTATGCCCCTTGGACCCAGGGAGCGTGTGTCTTCATTCACCACATGCCCCGCTTTGACCCCTCCACTGTGCTGAAGGTGTGTGTTCAACAGTCATGGATTAAAGTTCTCAGTCATCACGACTGATTTCAGTCATTTGGATTTCATAGAAGTCAGCACGTCGTCTATGGAAGCATGCCATGCACCGAAAATGTACAAGCTTGTTGTAGATAGCCGAATTTCGGTTATTATTTTAAGATTAAAGCGTGCTCCTGCTAATTGTTTCACGCTGTTAACAAATCACAGATTAGGATTTGGCCTAGCAAAATATTTCAGTCATGAGATTTTATTTTTGCTTTAACCCATTAAGACCTGAGGCTGATCCAACAAAATGTCTTCAAACAGTTTTTTGAAAAAAACGATGTTTCTATATCCCTGGTTCTCAGACTTTTTCATGTCAAGGACCCCCAAAATGATATGTATTTGGCCGTGGACCCCTATCTCAAAATATTTTGTTCCAGGGACCCCCAGAAGCAAAGATATGAGTTTTAAAAATATATATGTTCAAAGATTTGCACGAATTTTCACAATACAAATAAAATAGCAGATCTGCAAGCTCGTATCGCGGCACTCGGTGCTTGTATTATCTGCTATTTTTGAATAGCCCAAAGAAATCTAAAGTGACACAGATGCGTTCCCGGTCTTAATGGGTTAATCCATGTCAACCACAAGGCTGCAGTAGTACAGAGGCTGATGGATATTATCATCCATTATGAAAAAAAGGAGCATCGCTCTCTGAACAAATCTGTTTTTTTATCTTCCATTTATGCCTCACAAATCACAGAACGTTTTCGGCTATCCCAGCCTTCATCAGTATCGGATGAAGGGGGCTGGCTAGCGGAAAACATTAATTCAGTTCAAACTGTTCATTCTGTCCTTCAGTTTCACCGATGTCTCCTGCCTTCCTTTCAGACTCTTTCTGACTATCCCATATCGACATTTTGCACGGCGCCAACTGCTTACCGCATGCTTGTCCTGGAAGACATGTCCAAGTAGGGTCCATTTAATGGCATTTGAAGTTAGTTTTTCGTAAATTTTGTATCATATATTAGGTACACGTTTATCCTGTTGACAGTTCACTTTGTAATCTGGAATACATTACATTCCGGTTCTTTTTTTTGTGTGTCAGGTACAGCTTCAAGTCACTGCAGCATTGTCTGAGTGCTGGAGAGCCCATCAACCCGGATGTTATGGGGAAATGGAGGGAGGCCACTGGACTGGATATCTATGAAGGTTATGGACAGACAGAAACTGTGAGTTATAGTATAGGAACAGATAAGATCAAAGTGTTTTCATGTCCAGTTTTGTATGTATTACATATACAACAGATATTTCGTGATGTTGTCGCTGTCAGGCAGAAACCTTGTACCTCCATATTTAATCATTTTTTCCATAATGGCCTATTTTATAACCTTCAGGTTTTGATAGCTGGTACCTTCAAGGGCATGGAGATCAAGCCTGGGTCTTTTGGGAAGGCATCACCGGCATATGATGTGCAGGTAACCAATAATTATTTATATGATTTTATGTTTTAAAGAAAAAACATATGACATCCTTGCTTCTCGAAAAGAAAGAAATGTCAAGGGTAAATACACAACAAATCAGAGACTTATTTCCAGTGTGGCCCTTGGTCTTGGTACATAAAGTTATATAGAATACCAGAGATTCTATAAGCGAAGTGGGAGAATCTACGCTGTGCAGGCCTGAAGGCCTATGAGATTGGAGATAAAGAAACTCTGATGATGAAGTATTTGTGCTGTTCATGTTCAGGTTGTGGATGACGAAGGAACAGTCCTGCCCAATGGAGTGGAAGGGAACCTTGCTATCAGAGTAAAACCCCACAAGCCATTTTCTCTGTTTACCGAATACACAGTGAGTATCTGTTCAAATAAGCTTTAGAATTACAATAAGCTTGATAATAAAGAAATTGACTCATTAAAGTAAAGACTTAAGAAAAAAAAAGATTTAAAAGACAAATAAACATGTAAAAAAAGCAGTTGAGATAAATCTAGTTAAAAGCAATATTAAAGAAATATGTTTTAAGGGTGCGGTCACACGGAAGTTTAATTCTACCTATGAGGGCGGATTCTGCCAATGCTTTTCAATGGGAACAGAGTGTTTTTTTTTTGCAGAAATCTGCAAATGGCAACAACTCGCTCCGTTCCCATTGAAATGCATTGGCAGAATCTGCCCTCACACGTAGAATTAAACTTTGGTGTGACCACGCCCCAAGACTATTTTCAAGGCTCCCTGCACTGCAGCTGGGTTGTGAGGGACTGCCAGTGTATTGCTGGTGGATGATCCAAGTCAGAGGTGGGCAACAATGACTTTGACGATTGCGAGGGACTTTTTTGGTCCAGCGGTTAGCCCGATTAGCTGGTCACAGAAACACCCGGACACACAGACGGACCGACGCACGGACAGGAAGGGTAAAAAAAAATCTCCACCTCCGTCCCGTTCCAGCCTGGCGGGGATATCAAACACGTTGTGAGCTTGTAGAACTGCTATTTTCGCCACATGTTCGTGTATTATGACATACCCAGAATATGAATGAAACTGTCACTGATATATTTCAGGGTGAAGCAGAGAAGACGAGGGAGTGTTACAGAGGACACTTCTACCTGACCGGGGACAGAGGCGTCATGGACCAAGATGGCTACCTGTGGTTTGTTGGACGAGCTGACGATGTCATCCTCTCATCTGGGTATGAGGTCATTGTAGCGTTATCCCTTCACGGTGCCCAAACATACCACACATATTATGACCATTACTAAAGACCTGAGGCCGATTCTACAAATGCCTTCTCAATCAGTGCTTCTCAAACGTATTCGTGCCAAGAACCCCAAATTGATATATATTTGGCCATGGACCCCCATCTGAAAATGTTTTGTGTCAGGGACCCCCCAGAAGAGAAGATTTGTTAAAAAAAAATCGTAATTATTCAACATTTTTCAAACACTTAAAATGTTTTAAAAATTGCAGATGTACAAGCACTTTCACGAAAAAAATGTAAAAAAGAAAATAGCATATGTACAAGCTTCCGAGGGTCCTGACCCGACACATTGGCGGAGATATGCAGCACCTTTCTAGTTAACTTTCTGTTGGTGTTGGTCTAGGTACCGAATCGGTCCGTTTGAAGTGGAGAACGCTCTGATAGAACACCAGGCCGTGGCGGAGTCTGCAGTTGTCAGCAGCCCTGATCCAGTCAGAGGAGAGGTATGCAGTTATAAAGGTTTTTATTTCATTTTTAAGCTTGTGACTTTCACTCCACTACATTTCTAGGAAGGGATTCCCAGGACCTAAACTTTTCCTTTTTTTTAAGAAAAAAAAAAGATATATTTTCTCTATTTTTTACTATACTCATTTTGGTGGGGGGGGTTTTCTAAATATCAATATAGCAATGCTTTGAATATTAAAAAGAAAATGTACTTTGTCAATAGTACTTTTGAAGTATTTTCAAAAGTATAGATGCTTTTTTTTAAAGCAAGTACTCCTGTAAATTAGAACCCCAGTACGAATTAGACTGAGCAACTTTTACTAGTAGTTGAGTAATGTTTGACGAGGAGTATCTGTACTTTGACTCAAGTACTACTTTGTCCACCACGGCTGAGATTAGATTCAATGACAGTTTTTTTTAAATCCAGTAGCCATTAGTTGCAATTGTAAATTTGAGAGAAATGTAATAAGATAAATAGTTCTATAAATCACGACAAATCTCAATAAAGGCAATAATGAGAAATCCCAGTTCAATACAAATAAGTCTCAGAAATAAGTCTCAAGAAATCCTCAATTCAATAGAAATAAGTCTCAAGTCAAACACACAACCCACCCTACAAACCCTGTTGTGTGAACTATCTAGGATGGGACGATAATCATTATTATCGTTTATCGTCATTAAAAACCACTCACAATAATCGTATCGTGGAGATTTTAATTTATCGTGAAATTGTCCTGTGTCATACACTGGGATCAATTTGCTTTTGCCGAGCTGCGTATCTGGTACCACTTAAACCCCGAGTCTATGCTATGTCTGTAAAGAGCGCTCTTGGTACACTCTTTTTCCATAGCCTGGAAACCAGACGAATCTGCCACAGCTAAAAATAATAGCCCTGTTAGACTTGCCATGCCAGGCTACTTTTTTCACTCTACACTAACATTGCCGATCTACAAGCTCACAACATGCTGTGACGCGTTGTGAGCTTGTCGATCTGCTATTCATGGCGAACGTTCCCCGCCCCCAGAATAGGGATGCTGGGGTGCCTGTGGCATTTTAAGAGTTTTAAGCATATTGTGTTAATCACCATAATATCCTTAATTATTTTGGCCACAATAATCGTGACATGAACTCTTCATATCGTCCCATCCCTAAAACTATCACTGTTTGAATAGAAACACCTACAAGCCTGCTTTTTTTTCTCTCATCCAGGTGGTGAAAGCATTTGTGGTGCTGACAGCAGAGTATGTGTTACATGATGACAAAGACCAACTTGTGAAAGACTTACAAGCACATGTGAAGAAAGTGACTGCTCCATACAAATATCCACGCAAGGTAGCCTATCATTAAATACTTGATAAAAAAATGTAAGGAAAATATTTACAGTAAGTTTACAGTATTTACCCCACTGGATATACCTCACTAATCAGGAATGGTTGATTTCTTAAGTTATTGTATTTTTGTATTTTGTTGTTGCAGGTGGAGTTTGTGGAGCAGCTGCCTAAGACAGTCAGTGGTAAGATTAGAAGAGTGGAGCTACGCAAGAAAGAATGGGGGCAGATTTGAATCAGTACTGTAAAAAAGGATTATCCGACAAAAAGGTTTCACGTCTCAAAAACGTAAGATGCATGAGTTGCATATTGTATTAACTTTCATCACTGTGAAGAGACAGTCACATGACCCAATATTATTGGGAGATGAATTATCCTTGTCCTGTTCCACATGATACATACCGTACAGTATGAGCTTATTTCCCTGAGTGAATTGGTTGAGACTATTCCACACACATATTTTGTCCTAATGTCCAACTCCACAATCTACCTCCCAGATTACAGAAGTTATTTGTATCTAGTGCTGACAAAACATGGGGCACTTCTGAATAGCTTGACCAACCCGCCGACCTGATTCCTCTCTCTCCTTTCTACTCTTATCACACAGCAACCATTCATAGCTTTTGAAGTCAATTTGTTTGTATAAGTATTCGTATTTGTGTCTCTAAACTTGTATATCAACATTTTGTATGTCAACTTAGGCATTTTAAATTGAAATGTATTTGTGAATCTCCACCAATTTATGTATTTGTATTTGAGATTTTTTAAACATTGTTTTACACAAAGTGGGAATTAGAAAGGTCTTATGATTCGTAACTCATAAAACACATTTCATACTCGTGCAAAGTGATTTGCATTTGTAAATGCAAATCAAATTTGTATCTGTACCGCTAATGTTTCGTATGTGTAAATAAGTACAGCATTTGTGTTTATGTCTCTAATTTGACATTTTTTATTGTGTAAAATCTATTTGTGAATCTCCACCAATTTGTGTGAGTATTATTGAGACTCCCATCACGCCAGCCCATTAACCACTCACAACTCAGTGTGTGCTCATTTCCCTGAGTGAATTGGTTAATCACACACTGAGGGCCAGTGTGTGATTAAACTGACACACTGACCCTCAAACAAAAAATCACACCCTGTGTGAAGGTAGCGGCGCCTTTGATACATTTTGTCATCGATATGTGTTTATAATGTGTTTATAGCCACGTGTCACGTGAAGCTTGACCAATCACTTTGTTGACGGGTCTGACCAATCAGAACGTTGACGGGTCTGACCAATCAGAACGTTGACGGGTCTGACCAATCAGAACGTTGACGGTGAACACGGACAAAGTCAGGTACAGAGCAGGATCCGCTCTATACCTAAAGGTAGAGAGCGGCTAGCGCCGCTAAAAAATTACCTAGAAGGAGACTTTAGCCAAATGAATAATAAAATGAAATTACTAAATATTTCTAGATATTACTCATTGTTTATTTAGTCATTGTTTATATAGACATCTAATTCTATATTCATGACATCATAGTGATGTCATGAATAGTCCCCTTGCCTGACAAATCAGAACCTTGACGGGCCTGACCAATCAGAACCTTGACGGGCCTGACCAATCAGAACCTTGACGGGCCTGACCAATCAGAACGTTGACGGACCTGACCAATCAGAACCTCGACGGGCCTGACCAATCAGAACGTTGACGGACCTGACCAATCAGAACGTTGACGGACCTGACCAATCAGAACCTTGGCGGGCCTGACCAATCAGAACGTTGACGGGCCTGACCAATCAGAACGTTGACGGACCTGACCAATCAGAACCTTGACGGGCCTGACCAATCAGAACGTTGACGGACCTGACCAATCAGAACCTTGGCGGGCCTGACCAATCAGAACGTTGACGGACCTGACCAATCAGAACCTTGGCGAGCCTGACCAATCAGAACGTTGACGCAAAAGCCAGGTATAGAGGGCTAATATCCGCTCTATACCTAAAGGTATAGAGCTAAAGGTATAGAGCGGCTAGCGCCGCTAAAAATGGGCGTATGTATGTATGGTCATTTCAACACCTTCATATGTTTTCACATGTTATTAGAGCACTACGTCACGGAAGACTTGGCCAATCAAAACCATATATGTCACAAACGTGACGTCAGGATTTTGACAGAAATGTCATGTTTGTGACAATTCTGCACCCCGTTAAAATAGCTTTTGTGATGTCCCACCCACCACCCGCATCCACATGCCACATTTAAAATAATAAAACCGTATACAGAATATTAGTATCTTGTATCTGTCTATATCTATCCGCCTGTGTCCCTTTTATGGCCATACATGGAGATCCCTGATGTCATCAATATGACGTCATAGACTGGCCTCCCAAGTACTATGATAATGGGGACTGCATGCACTAAGTATTCTGACAATGGGTACAACGAGTACAGTGGGCACAAATGGGTACTCTGACAACGGGTACCCATTTGTAAACAGGTATTGCATAACCTGAGGGGCATATCTCCATATTCTAACGTTTTGTGTTTTTTTGTCAATTTAACGACCTACTTTATCATACTTCAACGTCACACAAAATCATCTTACGTAGCAGATCCGCAACCTCGAAACGCGGCGCGAAGCAACGCTCTAGCTACGTACTTTACTCCATATTAAGTCACAACTGATGCGTCTCTCACGTCATATTTAATGACGTGAGAGTCAAGGCGGCCTTCTTAAAGTGCTACTCAAGGAAAAAGCCACGGCGAAGTCTTAAAGTAGCGTACATTGTTAGAGGACTGAATTTAATGCATATTTCCTAGATTTTTTTTCTTGTGTTCCAGCCTCTCAAGAAATGGCCTCCTTGTTACTTAAGATATTCTACAGGATGTTTGGCGTGGGAGGAAAAGGGCAAAGGCAACTCAGCCAACAAGAGGCGGCGATTCAGAAACTCAGAGAGACAGAGGAGATGCTAAAGAAGAAACAGGAGTCTCTAGAGAAAAGCATCGAGAAGCAACGGCTTACCATAAAAGAAAACAACACGGAAACAAACAAACAGGTGGCCGTGCAGGCCTTGAAAAGAAAGAAGAGGCACGAGAAGGAGTTGAACGATATCGAGGGTAAGCTGTCTAACGTCGAGTCGCAGAGAGAGGCACTGGAGAACGCCAATGCCAACACCGAAGTGCTCAAGAACATGGCCTTCGCCGCCAAGGCCATGAAATCTGTCCACGCGGACATGGACATCGACATGGTGGACGACCTCATACAGGACATCACAGAGCAGCAGGAGCTGGCGCAGGAGATCTCCGACGTCATCTCCAAACCCATCGGCTACGGAGAGGTCTACGACGAGGACGAGCTGATGGCCGAGTTGGAAGAGCTGAGACGGGAGCACCTAGACAGGAAGCTTCTGGAGGTCGACGGGGCGGAGAGCGTAGCGCTTCCCAGCGTGCCTTCCACTTTACCTTCCAGACCTGCTGAGAAGGAGAAGAAGGACGGGGATGAAATGGAGGATCTAGAGCAGTGGTCAGGGAGCATGTAGACAGCGTGGCCACATGTGGCTACGTACATTACAGATCAGAGATGGTCATTTTGTCCCAAACTCAACAAATCAACACACTTTTATCTCTGGGGATCATGAACAAAATGCAGGATGCATCTATCAGTTAGATTTTCATATTCCATTCCTATTGACTTCCAAAGTTTGCGGGCCCTGGGTAGACAAACCAGCAGTTTGGTAGAGATCTGCGCTCTGAGGAGTGCACTTTTGTAGTTGATATTTTTTTTTAAATTATTATGATTTCATTTTGCTACAGTAGGAAGTAATTACAAAATGTGATAGGTGCAGCTTGTTTGGTACTCTAGAGACTATAGCAGGTCCATATACTTTTTCATTGTATATGGACCCCCATTTGAAAAGATTTTGTTTCAGTGACTCCCATAAGAGATGTTCTTAAAATGTATTTGAAAATAGCAGGTGTACAAGCTCACAATGCGTCGCATTGCAGTGCGTTGTGAGCTTGTAGATTAGCTATTTTTTGAATAGACAAAAATAAAATGGCACAGTTTAAACTGTTCCTCATCTTGGTGGGGACCTCCTGGAACACCCATTTGGGATGCTGTCAATGCACTGAATGGGACATTATCACGTTTAATCAGACTATTGATTGCTCTAATCAAGAGATACTGACCTACCGACGGGGCTCAGTAGGTGTTTTGTATAAAGTATAGTTTTGGACCGCGTCGGAGGGGCGCCGTCTCAAGCGACCTTGAGCCACGAGAGGCACCACCGAGCGAGCGAGTTGCCGTGCTGAACATTGCGACGTTCGCTTGAGCCGACTCAGCGTCGTCCGAGTTATGTACCGATATGCACAGGAATCGTAAATCATGTTTTGGGGTGAGTGTTTGCCCCAACTTTCATCAACCCACAGAATAACGACAAAACACCTACTGAGCCCCGTCGGTAGGTCAGTATCTCTCACCTACCTAGACCAATCAACAGCCCGATTAAACGTGATAATGTCCCATTCAGTGCATTGACAGCAGGTCCCACTTCTAGAGTACCAAAGAAGCTGCAACTGACTGGAGTCTAGCCAGTATTCAACATGCATCTACGTACGTGTAACAAAACCGGTGATATTGATGTTTATAACAACCCATCTGTGTCATATTCAAAAATAGCAGATGTACAAGCTCACAGTGTTTCACTTTGTGAGCTTGTACATCTACTATTTTTGAAAGTGTTTGAATAATCTTGAGGGTGTGAGAACTAGAAAGGAATGTGTAGTATCGGCCTCAGGTCCTAATGGGTTAACTGACATCAGAGCACTCTGAAAAGATTCTCAGAGCATGCTTCTGAACTCACCCATATTCTATACCCACAAGCTTTGAGACGAAGCAGAAAAGTAATCATTCATGCGTATAAAATAATGTGATGTTTAATGTGCCTTTCCATATATGGTAATTTGCTCTAGTAGAAAGAGAAAGCACCATATATGGGAAAGCACACGTCATCAAGTATCTGTAGCTGTATATAAGTCAGCTAGAGGTTCAACTTCAGCCATCAGTATTGATAAAGGGAATTTTAGTAAATTCTTCCACCACCTTTAAGACATTAACCACTTAACTACACTAACATCATACGTCAATATCCGCTACCTTTACCACAATGTCATTAGTGTTCAACTATCTAAGGCAAGTCATTGCTGCCGGATCACTGGGACGATCGTTTTTCAAGCGAAGCGCCAGCTCCTTTGGGCCTTCTCTTAAACGGGGCGGTCTGGGGGAAGATGCCGACGAACTGCGTAAGAAATGCGAGCAGAACATGACCAGGCTGACCGATGAAAATCACGCTCTGGCCGAAACGATCCTGACCACGGAGCTGATGATGAAGGACATGGACAAACACACGCCGCAGCACGACCACTGGGAGCAGTACAGGAGGGAGCTGACCGTTGAGAATCACGTTTTGGCCAAAGAGCTCCTGTCTGCAAAGTCACTGATGAAGAAGATGGAGGAACAGAGGGAGGAGCACAACAAATGGGCGGAGTACAGAAGGCAGATGGGCTACCTCGATGCGCGGCAGAATAAACACATTCTAGACGACTAAGTGGGTTTCAAAGTGGAGGCCGTCATGGGGCCAATAAGAAAAGAAAAATGAAAAAAAAAACTAAATCAGACAAAAGTTATCTGGATTCCAATTTTCAGCATGTCATTAATGTCAACATTTTTCAAAATCCTTTAAAAATAGCAAAAGTAGACAATCTACAAGCTCACAACACATCACATTGTAGATCTGCTATTTTCATTGTATTTTCACACTGTGGGGGCCCAACAGGATATGGCTCTTTGGGTTGGGTAATCTGGCCATGCTGACCATGAGGTTTTGTGATGTTAGTTGATCAACACTCTGCTTTCGTTTCGTTTTGACACACTGCCATTCTTCCGGATTCAACAACGTAAGGCTCAATTTGCTCAATGTTGGTCATGTCAGACAATTATTTGAGTAACCCCAGTTTACCTGTACTCAATTCCGCCCATGTGCTCTAGAAGTGAGAGTTTGAATATACAGAGTATCAGCTTCCTCCCAAGGCTAACAGAAAGGCAGAAAGATGCTGTCACAATCACAAAGCACCTGTACAAGAAAGCACCTCGCTCAGCATAGCCAGTGACAATGTTGCAACACCCTAACCCTTTTATTTTTTGCATCTTCCGCTTTATTCAGATCATAGGAGAGACAGGAAACCGAGGGCAGAGAGAGAGAGAGGGGGGGGTGAGAAAGGCATTAGACCTGAGTTCAAATCTGATTCATGGCGTCATCATGTCTTCATGATACCACAAGTCCGATTCAAACCCAGGTCCCTGCAACTCAAAAGGACAATGTGATCTGGTTGAGCTACAAGGCACCCCCAATTTATGGCGTGGCTCTGTAGGAGGTAAGCCGCCTGAGAGTAGAAGAGCAATACCACCGCGCCTCAGCCAGAGCAAGGCCTGTCTGGTGTGTCACAGGAACGTGACAGTACAGCAGCGAAGGAGAGGACACTGGAGCAGCTCGGACATTTAAGCCTTTTTATTTTAAGGTGCTCGCAACAACAGGTGAACTGACTGTTATGAATGCCGTGGGCTGAGGAGGCATTTAAATACAGAACATTTGTTTAAGCATTATTGCGTGCCAAATGTCTTGTGCACTGTGCCGGTATAGGCCATGCATTTTGAAATATTCATGAGATATTTAACTTTAATTTCATAATAATGGAAGTCAATGGTATTCGGATCGGGCGAAGGCCGTGCCAAGATTTTGAGTCACAACACAAAACTGACTATGTCATAGATAAGTTGGCGTAATATGAAGTCTTTGTTTTTTGTTGTTTTTCCTGACTACGTTTTGACATTTTATAGCTGCTGCGCTGCAATGATTTGTTGGGGTACATCAGCTTAAGTGAAACCACTATGGAACCACCAGTCATGTGTTTCTAATTCACACACAGTACAACGTTCTTTCTGAGGTCATCCAACTTTTGGTGGATGTGTAACCATTGGGCATGTTTGTGGTGGAAAATTACCATAACATGCATACAGTATGTAACAACTCTAAGCAAATACAAGGTCATTCTTTCCCCCAGTGTTATTCCAACAAGTACTTTTTACAAATTGCATATTCCTGTGTGATCACTAGAGGCAGTACATACCACACTCAACTGTTATTTGTCCATCTAATAAGCTAATATGGCCATGAGTTCAAACATTTTTTTCAGTCTGTTGAGTGACTGACCAGCACTCAAGGTCTCAGGAAAAGAGGCAGAAATGGCTACCAACTTACCTCAGTCAGGAATGTGTGTAATAGGTGATGCAGAAGTGATGAGGAGGATCTCTAGTTCACAAGTCTCAAGTTGTGGATTTTTTTAGGCCTCACGTCTTCACAAATTACCCCCTTCCTTCCCTCACTGTAATATCTGACAATAACAATAACAACAAAATGGTGTGCCAAGGCACAAAGATGGCACAGACAACTTCAATTCCAGGTGTTCTTAGGGATTTTGCGACGTTCAACCATGCATTAGTATTGCAATATAATATTGCACTATACAAGAGGTTATGAATTATGTTTTAATTTAGGCCTACCTATGCCTATCACTACTTTGTGCACATTCATTTCCCAATGCAGAGGCAAATAGCCCTACTATACCCACACAATAATTATTTCAACCACTTTCAACCTGGTATCCATATTTTGGGCATGATTAGACCCTAATACACACAATACCACAATATTTAAAGGCAAAAATAATTTATTAGGGAATTCTGAATTTTAGTTTTCTTTCACATTTCAAAACACAGAACAGTATCAATTGCGTTTTGCCAACTTGCACCAGTTTCTTTTCGCCACAAGATGGAGTCAATGAGACTCCCTGCTGACCTCAGAGCAGATTGCCATACACATTTCCGAACCTAAATAAAACGCAGACAGTTATCTCAAACAGCCATAGTAAAATATAAATATCATAACAAAATAAGAATGATTGACCACATTTTAACATTAGCATTCGTTCATCCAAACTTAGTACGAGATTGTTCTCCTTCTTTAGGTGCGTGCGTGTGTGTGTGTGTGTGTGTGTGTGTGTGTGTGTGTGTGTGTGTGTGTGTGTGTGTGTGTGTGTGTGTGTGTGTGTGTGTGTGTGTGTATGTGTGTATGTGTATGTGTATGTGTGTATTCTGAAATTCAATTACATAAAGCAGTGGTTCTCAAACCTTTTTATTTGAAGGACCAGGACCCAATAACTCTTGAGATTGTACAAAATGGGGTCTATTTGGTTCCATTTGTACACTCTCAGAATTACAGACCTGTTAAGGGTCCATTAAGAACCCTCTCAAGCGACCCGATGAGGGTCCCTGGACCCCACTTTGAGAACCACTGAAATAAAGTAAATAAATATTAGTATTTAAGTCAAATGATCATAACCAAGCCTAGACAGGTGGCCTGCATAAAGACAATGACAGACATTTAAAATAGTAAATAACAGTAAACAGGACATTTAAATTAAAAAGACCACATAAAACAGTAACACACCACAGCAGACGATATGGGTCACTTAACCGTCAAATATGTGCAATTGTTAATTTTCATATCGCAGCAGGATAAAACATATTGAGCTTTTGCATGCACACAGTACAGTACTCATGTTAAGGGCTCACTGACACATATTAACCCATTAAGACCGGGAACGCATCTGTGTGTCATTTTAAGATTACTTTGGCTATTCAAAAATAGCAGATCTACAAGCTCATAGCGTGGCACTATGAGCTTGTAGATCTGCTATTTTTGGATAACTTGTGGAAAATGTTTGCAAATCTTTGAATATATATATTTTTAAAGCCAACATTTTTAACTCCGATCTGTGCTTCTGGGGGTCCCTGGAACAACATATTTTGAGATGGGGGTCCGCGGCTAAATACGTATTTTGGGGGTGGTCCTTGACATGGAAAAGTTTGAGAACGATTGATATAGCAACATACGTTTTATTTTTCCAAAAACTATTTTTACGATTTTTTAAAAATAAATAAAAATAGCAGTATTCTGCAATTTTTGAATAGCCAAAGAAATCTAAAAATGACACACAGATGCGTTCCCGGTCACAATGGGTTAATGTGTCAGACACCTTAGTGTCCTACATGTCCAAGAAGGTATCTTATTTGGGTTTCTCATCATTTGGATTCAAACGTTTCATAGTTACTGTAAACAGGATATGTCTGAACTCCAGAGCAGATTTTCTGGTGTTGATTAAAAAAGAAAAAAAAGAAACGTTCACCGTATAATAACAGGCATTAGCCAAAGAAGCGCTAAAACATTGGTTTGGTCACAGTCTTCAACGAACAACATAGCGAGACATTCCAAGAGCCATTCTGTTAACTCTTTTCGCCGATGTCCACTTCACATCAGTGTTGCATACAGTAATGTCTTGTCTGCGCGTTCAAGTCTTTCCTTGGACAGAGCTCGGACACTGAAGAGCGGTTTCAGTCGAGATCTTAAAATATGCTTTTGCTGCATGCTTACTAATTTAGTTCCTACAAATGATTAATAAGTGGGCTGGTGAAAGGCAACCCTCTAGTTTATTATGCATTCACATCAGAGGCCTTTTTAACCTCGGGACCAGTTGGTTAAATCTGTGCCCGGTATGTTTGGTCTCACTTGGCACTATTTTAAGTCAATAATAATTCTTGAAATCTAAGACGTAATCGCTCTTTTTTTTTTCAACTTTCCCAACGGTGTCACGGGGGTGTCCCTGCACTCGGTTGGCTGAATCCATGCCTGACGGTCATGTTTGGCGTTGGTCTCGTTTTTTAAATGCAGGCATTTAAAAATCGGAGACCTTATTGCTCTTTTTACTCGGCTATACTCGTCGTGGGGCGAGGTTGTCATTTGGAGATCCCCAAGCTGGTCTTCATGTACTCGTACACCACATAGCTGATGCTGACGGCGGGAATGACCTTGATGAAGTTGGGCAGGAAGCCCCTGTAGAGTCCAAAGAAACCGTCTTTCGCCACAATGTTCCTGACCACTCCACGCATCGACGACTGGTCTGAACTTACATCCAGAGAGGCTGGGGGGGACACACGTTTTATATTAACATAATATGACATTGCTGTCGGGGCAGAAATTTACGCCCTATGTGATCATACTACAGCGTGACACAAAAGCATCAAAAGTAGCGGATCTACAAGCGCGACGCTTTTCGAGATTGTAGATCTGCTACTTTTGCTTTTTTTTTTTCATTTGAATCCTGAAAAGTAACAGCTTTGGACATTGGTTTCCACCCGACAGAGATGATATAATAATGTACCAAAGGCATGTTACGAGATACTGGTTGATATCGTCGCTGTCGGTGTAATAAAAATAAGTCAAAAACGCCAAAAACACAATTAAATCGTTAACCACAATTATTTGTAATATGACAATTAATCGTCAAGAACAATTTCATGATGGTGACACTGACTACTAGGGATGGGACGACGATAATCGTTATTATCGTTTATCGTGATAAAAAAACGCTCACAATAATCGTATCGCAGAGATTTTAAGTTATCGTGAAATCGTCCTCCATCATACACTAGGATGAATTATTTGTTGAGCTGCAAATTCAGTACAACTTCCAAAAATAGCAGATCTACAAGCTCACAACGCGTCGCAACGCGTTGTGAGCTTGTAGATCGGCTAATTTTGGCAAGCGTTCCCTCCAGAATAGGGATGCTGGGGGTTCAAGTGGTTCACAAAAGTGGCATTTTAAGTTTTAAGCATATTTTGATTATCGCAATAATATCGTTAATCGCAATAAGTTAGCACTGATGGGCCTAGTGATGGTACTTACCCTGCGCCTGCATGCGTGTGCGTATGAGAGCCAGTGGGTAGCTGGCCAGCTGGCCACAGGTGCTGGACATGGTACCGCAGCCCAGCAGCACCACCACTCCAGGGTTGGCCGTGTCCGTGGCGTAGCGCGACAGCCAAGCGTTCTTCAGCAGCTGAGGCACCGTAACCATAAAGAATACCAACATCAGGGCGTTGTTGTCACACAATCCAACAATTAAAAATATACTGCCTGGAGGGGAAAGGAACTGGTGGGAATAACGTGTTCCTTCAGCACGCAATGTCCTACCGGGGAAACTACCCCCCCTGTCAGGTGATAAGAAGCGGCCCGCTAACTCAGTTCGGGGCTTTCCCCAGGCTGGCAGAGGGAGAGTGGCGGCCCGGATTACAAGCTTAGGCAAATTGGCACCAGGTGAAAAACGGGTCACAAAATCGTGGGATAAAATGTATAGAAAAAAAAAATGTATAAAAAAGAATCTTACATATATATTAGTATATGTATATATCAGTGGTTCTCAAAGTGGAGTTCAGGTAGCCTGGTAAACCATCCCGGTCGCATGAATTCACATTATCATGTTCTGTTCTGTTCTAGTTCTTGTTATTCCTAGTGTTCTCAACATAATCCTTTGTGCTTCCTAGTGTGTTCCCGGTTTTGGCAATTAAATCATCTTGCACTTGACCTGCTCTGCACCTGTGCCGTCTGTGTTTGGGTCCAAACACAGATACCACACACACACATACACACATACCTCGTAAACAGCCAGGTCTATTCCAGCGTAGGGGATGATACCTATCAGGTTTGGAACGTAGCCCTTATAGAAGGCCTTGACCCCTTCTCTCTTCATGATGTTTTTGGCACAGTCAAATATTCCTTTGTACTGGCCAGTTTTTCTCAGGGTCAGCCTGGTCTTCAATACCTGAACAGACAAAGCACACAGAGGGGGAAAGAGAGTCACGGTTTGTAGTCCTAAAACCCCAGAAATGCAGATTCTGACAAGGATTTTCAATTGGAACAGAGAGGTTTGTTGCCATTCGAGGATTTCCTCACAAAAACACAAAAACTCAAGTCAAATTGTGAACACAGGACTTTTACTTGTAACAGAGTATTTGTATTTTATGGTATTGCTGCTTTTTCATCAGAGTACTTCTGCCTCCACTGGTGGGTGTGTCTGGTAGCTGAAAAACTGCAGGTTCAGGCTGAGTTGAATGAGAAGTTCTGAACAGTCCAATCTCCAGCGACTTGCTTCCTTCAGCGAGTAGGACAGCTCCACGATGGATGTTAAGAGATATACCCACAGTTGGCCATAAATCACCTGGGATTGTAATGCCCATTGGGCCTAGTCCCAAAACGCACCGTGGTGGACTGCAGTATAGCGTGTTCGCTACTGGGCACCGGATCTCAGCGGGGGCGATAGAGGGATGTACCTTTATAGGGTTATTATGAGCTGTTCAGATTGATGACTAGTTTAGTATGGAATTAGAACGTCTCTAGACTCTTTCTGACCTGGTGTAATACGAATATCCCTGGCTGGACAGTGACACTTCTGTCAGAACTTTTCTTCTGGACTCCATCTGTCTGAACTCTTGCACTGTGCAATCAATCCTCTAGGTTCAAAAAGGTTCCATAAACACACATGACATCATGCCAATGCGGTGCCCGGATTAAGGTGGTTTTAGTATCAGATATCGGGTACATTCATTACATTTATGGTATTCCTATTTAGTGTATTTCCTATTTAATATTTGATAGGAAATACACTAAATAGGAGATTCATATTTATTGTATTCAGATCAATAAGAGATAGATCAATGTCAATTGAGCAGTCACTTGTTTGCCAGTTCAAGTTAGTCCAACCGCCCCAGAGTAACTATTGCACTAAGTGCATCACTTTCCTCAAATTCTCTCATTCAAAAATGAGTGGTGTTGTGTTGTATATTAATCGCAGCAGTAGGTATTTAAAACAAAAATATAATATATCGGTATTAAGCGTATGATAACCATTGCTACCCATTCATAGCCAATATAATAACAGAAAAAAATATAGCTTAATCATATGATTTCCTTTTGGTAAAATATTATACAATACTCCCACATTTCCCATTTTCACATTGGGTTTTACAATCTGGTCAAAGATTGCATTGACTTTTTTTTACTTTAAATGCCAAAAACTGGAATGAACAAGTTCAAAGCTGAAAATAAAGCTCAGTCTGCTCCCTGCCTTCTAACTGGCTATGTATGCATCCTGTGCATGTTATGAGCGCACCTGGACGATTATGCAGTCATTTTGTCGATTGCAATGTTGTGAATTGCAACGTTTAACTGTGCATTATTGTGCAAATGAACTGGCAGCAGGAATGGAGAAAATGTATGTGAACGAAGTTAACGAACAGACCGTGGCCCCATTCCACATTAGTTTAGCTCTCCTCGACCACGTTGTAATGAATCATAATCGCTGTATTCCAACTAAGTAGCGTGCAGATCTCGACCAATACAAGGTACGCGTTTGGTTTCGAGACACGGCCACACGTCGTTCAACTAATAGAGACACGAGAAACTGATATTTTTGTTGCTCACACAGCAGGTCAGGATAGTCTAACGGTAGCTAATCACTTAACCTTGCTCGCTCGCATCTGACAGACATCCCTGTAGCAATCTATAAGGGGCTTCATTAGCCATTGACGGACATCTCCGTCAATGGCTTGACTTTTACTGCTCCATTCACTTCACTTATTACTTTAAAATCCTGTATCTCGGCTCCTGTGTTTTACTATGTATTTTTGGCGAAACATGCTATTTTCAACTGGGTATAACAAGAGAACGGGGGGTCACGATGACATTTTTGTTTTTTTCACGGAAGCACAGTGAAACCCTCCGTGATTAGCAACCATCAGGGGATCGATCATACTGGAGATAAATATTCTGTGGTTCTTGAAACATTTGTCACAATCAATGCTTAAAAATGCTGGCAGAAGCTACCTGCCAGCATTAGAAAGCCCTTGGCAGTGAATGTGTTAAAAATGTGTTCAAAATGAATGTGGTAAAAATATGTACAGTATTATTTTCTGCAAATCCATTTAATTAGTCAAGAAATCTCCTAAAATGGACTGTTCTTGTACTTGTGAGAGGTGCTTACCTCCATGTGGTAGATGGACTGTATGTGTGTATGGTGAGAGGTGCTTACCTCCGTGTGGTAGATGGACTGTACTTGTGTATGGTGAGAGGTGCTTACCTCCATGTGGGAGATGGACTGTAGTATGTGTGTATGGTGAGAGGTGCTTACCTCCATGTGATAGATGGACTGTACTTGTGTATGATGAGAGGTGCTTACCTCCATGTGGTAGATACGATAATACTTTATTGTCAGTTCACACTGAAATTTGTCTTGCGACCCAGCAGCCATGTATGCAACAATAAACAGTACACACATTTGACATGACACAAGAAAAACAAAACAAAATACATACATAAAGACATACAAATACAAGAGCAATGTCCACCTCTCAGCCTACCCCTGGCCTATAACTCCTGATTAAGCCTCAGTGTCGTCTGATGGACAAAGGACCTCTTCAGTTTGACCTTATTGTATGTAGGAACACTGTATCTCCTTCCTGAAGGCAGCAACCTATATTCTCCATACAAAGCATGTAGATGGACTGTACTTGTGTATGGTGAGAGAGGTGCTTACCTCCATGTGGTAGATGGACTGTACTAGTGTATGGTGAGAGGTGCTTACCTCCATGGGGTAGATGGACTGTACTTGTGTATGGTGAGAGGTGCTTACCTCCATGGGGTAGATGGACTGTACTTGTGTATGGTGAGAGAGGTGCTTACCTCCATGTGGTAGATGGACTGTACTTGTGTATGGTGAGAGGTGCTTACCTCCATGTGGTAGATGGACTGTACTAGTGTATGGTGAGAGGTGCTTACCTCCATGTGGTAGATGGACTGTACTAGTGTATGGTGAGAGGTGCTTACCTCCATGTGGTAGATGGACTGTACTTGTGTATGGTGAGAGGTGCTTACCTCCATGTGGTAGATGGACTGTACTAGTGTATGGTGAGAGGTGCTTACCTCCATGTGGTAGATGGACTGTACTCGTGTATGCTGAGAGGTGCTTACCTCCATGTGGTAGATGGACTGTACGTGTGTGTATGGTGAGAGGTGCTTACCTCCATGGGGTAGATGCAGGTCTGTGCTGTGGCTCCAGCCAGAGATCCAGCCATAAACCTCTTGTGTGTCTCCACTACCTGGCCCTCCGTTGTCAGCAGCTTCTTGTACTGCAAACACATTTTATTTTATTTTATTTTTGAATAAAGAAATTCAAAATAATGCAATATACATGTGTAAAAAAAATGCTGAAAAGTTTGATAACTACTACTGATATACGGGATAGTGAATTTCAGTATCCGAAACTTCACTTTAAAGTTACATTTAAGAAAGTTTAATTATTATGACAACAGCGAAGGTTTTTATGTTACATTGTCCGTCTGTAATGTTCTCAGGATCTCAGCTCTGCTTCTCTCTGTCCGTGTGTGACATGCAGTTAAGCTGTAGCTCCGCCTCAGCCGCTCTGCAAGCCCACAACTGATGCAATGCGTTGTGGGCTTGTAGGTCAGCTGTGTTCCCTGCGCACGGTTGTACACCGAAGCAAAAACAGGCACTAGGCAGTGATGGGTCACAACGAGAGAGATCCCCAATATATATTACTCTCCTCTTATCAAAAAACCCGAACATGAACCTAAATTAAAGCCATAACCCTTAACTAATATAGTTGATTTCAGCATTTTGTTTAGCCTGTTATTATAGCATTTGTATGTGTGCACGTGGGTGTTTATTATTGTACAACTATAAAGTATTTTGTAAAATGTTATATTATATCAAACATTCGAATATATTTGAATATTAAAAATATTAAAGCATTCGAAATTCAAATGGGATTACAGAGGAGAACTGACAGCCCTAATACGGGACTGCGTATACGAGGAGGACTAGGGGGCACAGTACTTGTTCATAGGCAAAAAATTTGATTGCCGTCTCTGGAGCAATCTTGAATATGTTGATGCCGTTGCCTCTCCACAGCGATCTTAAGCCTCCTTCTCTGATCATCTTTCTGTAGCCTGACAGCATGTTGATCTTGGTGTTAACCTGCAACCCATCAGACCCATGATTAGTCCTTTTATATGTCATTGCTGTGGGGCAGAAACCTCTTTATCTCCATATTTCAACTTTTTGAGTTTTTTTTCACGTAAAATGAACGCCCTACATGATCATACTACAGCAATTTGAATCCTGAAAAGTAACAGTTTTGGACATGAGGTTTCCACCCGACAGGCGATTTCTAAAATATAATAGTAGTAGTAATACAAAAAAACAATAACAATAACAATGATAATAATAATAAACTCTTGACACAAGTCAAATAATTGTACCTTTGATAATATATTAATCCATTAAGACCTGAGGCCGCTTCTAAACATTTTCTAAATCCTAACAGTTTAAAAAAATGTTCACGATTTTTCAAAAATAGCAGATCTACAAGCTCATAGCGCGGCACTCGGTGCCGCGCTATGAGCTTGTATATCTGCTATTTTTGAATAGCCAAAGACATTTAAAGTGACACAGATGCGTTCCAGGTATCAATGGGTTAAATCATAATAACAAATAAAACAATTGCAAAGATAAAATACAAGTAGTGTACAGTTTTATGCTGCAATAGAGAGTTGTGCGGTTGGTGTCTGAATGACAGACATTACATACAAAACCAAGCTGACATTCCTGGAACTGTGCCATGGATACTGGGCAGTTGTTGTTGTTTATGTGACTAGCATGCAGAATGCTTAAGTGAACAAGTGTGCACTTTCAGCAATAAACACAACTCATATTGCGCCGACTTTGCATTACACATTAATTTGCAAGATTTATTACTATCATTATTATATATTAAGTATTACATTGCCAATATTTTTGTTTTAATACAAATTGGTTTGAACTAGCTTTTCTATATAGCTTTAGTTTACCAAACCATATTTCCCCTGAGGATTGCTTTGCTGTTCAACTACTTCCACTTTTGGTAGTGGATTGGAAGGTTGCAAAACTATGCTTTCAACAAAGCTTCCTCAACACTCTGTGCGTGCGTGCATGCGTGCGTGCAGGTGCGTCCGTGTCTGTGTGTGTGTGTGTGTGTGTGTGTGTGTGTGTGTGTGTGTGTGTGTGTGTGTGTGTACATGCGTAGTGTACCAGGTGCAGTAACTGGCCAATAAAGCAGAACTACATTCAGAATATGGAAAGAAAAAACATTTAAGAAAACGTTTGGGCCTCTCAAGAAGCACAATTGCAAGAATGTGTTGCAGTCAGACCTCCTCATTGACACCCAGTTTGAGAGTTTTTTTAATGGTAAATGCATGATACCCACTTCAGTCTAGAAGAAGATACTGTAGATCTTTAAAGTGATTTGGTAGAACCTAGGTAGGGTTGTACAGCTGCCTATGCCAACTGGGAGCCTAGGTTCCCGGTTTGATCCCCGATTCCTCCTGTGTTCCAAGTGTCCTCGAGCAAGACACTGAACTCCCTAACTCAGTGGTCGGCAACATGTGGACCATCAGCGATAATATCTGACCCGCAAATTAAATCATTTACAATATCTGACTGTCCTACGTGTAGGCTATAATGTCCAAATGGTGAATCTACCCCCACCTGAAGAAAGCTTTTATTAATGACTGCTTAGCAATACACTGTTGCTCTCCATATCTAAGAGGAGACGATGAGCTCCAGTTCTATGAAAGGGCTCATTTATCTCTGCTCATAAAGGAGTATGCCTGCCTGAGGCCAAGCTTACTTGCCGACCCCCGTCCTAACTGCTCCAGATGAGGAAGCTGCTGCTTTGCAATTGCACGGTTGCCTCCGCGCAACCATCGCATTCACTCACCAACAGTGAATGTGTGTGAATGGGAGAATCTAAATGTAAAATTTTAAACAGCTTTGGATAAAAAAGTGATGTTGACCGGATGTTATGCCAGAGAGAGCTATACAGGACCCATACCCCAGAAAGTGTACAACCTTTAGGTTTAAATGAGGATTTTGACATGAGTGTTGTACTATAAGTAAATCACAATAGATGACTTTATGCCTGAAGCTAGCTATATAAAAACTAATAATAAAATCTGATTTTGCACAGGTTTGAGTGTGCGGAGGCTCCCTTTAATTAAAGAGCTTTGGATAAAATTATCCATTATCTATGCGTCAGATTTTATCCGTTATAAAACTTTATGCATTAGCACACGTTTTTATTATTACTTGCATGCTGAGCTGGTGTTTACTTACTTATTTCCAGCAGCCCATGTGCTGTTTTCTGGCTGTTCTGGACAAAAGTTAAGTCAAATCATGCTAGGGAGAGATGACAAGAGGAAGCGCAATCATTTGAATCTTCTACAGAGCGCCTCATACAGTATTAGTCACTCAAAACGCATAGGATCTGTGCATTTGCCAGGTTTAGCAAGTAAACACCCGCAAACTATAACACTGTGTGACATCTATTTTCAAGTGCGAGACGAGCAAGAACACAATGAGCTAGATGCATACAGTATAAAGTACATAATAACAATGTTTTGAAATTGTGTTCAACTCCTCTGCATTTAGACATCAGATAAATGTGTTCATATCAAGCTAGTGTAAAGCACGATCACACTGGTCCAAATGTCAGACTGATCACATCCCCCACCCAGATTCGGCACAAAAATGGGGTTGAATTCATTCTACTATTATGCCACCAAAATGTGGAAAGCCCTACCAACTCCCATCAAAAAGTGTGACTCCCTACCCTCTTTCAAAACCGCTATAAAGGAGCACCCGTCTGCAATTTGCAACTGTACCTAGACAAGCTTGCCAAAAGAAAAGACCCCCCCCCCCCCACTGTTTTTCTGTAAATATACTTTTACTGCTCCTAGTATTGATGATTTCTGGTATAGTATTGTATGTCTTGATGAATTGAATACATAGAACCACAATGGAAACAAGCTGTCAGGGCGTTTTGTGTTATCCTTTTAACATTATTGTATAACTGTACCTCTGTAACCGTACAACAGTACTAGTCTACCCACAGTGTTGCATGCTTCAGGTGAGCTACATCCAGGTTATTGTGGGACGGTGCAGGACGTGGAGGTTTTATTTTTTGACCTGCAATTCTTAAATTGAACGAATTGAACCATTGAACCAAAATAAGAATGTAGAGACCAATCTAGGCCTCTACATTCTTATCACAGTCTCTGAAAACACTATGAATTTAACATCTGATGAATTGGCACACTTATTTTGCTTGAACTGGTTTCTGTGAGTTTACTTGCATGCTGAGGGTAAAAATGCGAAAGTTTGAGTTGAATGTGACTCTTTTTTGGCTGTTGAAAATTAAGCCAAATCATGCTAGGGAGAGATTAAAAAAAGGAAGTGCCATCATTTAAACTAAAGTATATCCTTTACAGTATAAATACACATGTGATCTCTCTACCAACTTCTTTGAACAGCTTCACGTCCTCCTCCGCCCCAACCGCCTCCTTCCACCTCGATTCCCGCTCTTCCTCCTTCTGTATGTGTTTCTCTAGGAACCCATGGGTGGCAGTGATGGAGCAGACCGCTCCCCAAGTAGAGCAACGGTGGCCGCCAGCTCCCGAGACTATGCCCCCACCCCACCCTGAGTCTCATCACCCTGAGTCTCGCCCCACCTTGGGCTCCTCATTCCGTTTCACATTCATCTCATTACGTTTCAATAAAAAGGTTAAACTTAAGTAGAGGTGTGGTCCTCTTGCTAGTGAAGTCACACTGTGATAGCTATGATGAATTGTAGGATGAGTTGCGTGAACAGAGCTGAGTGCAGCTGCTCTGAGCAGAGCATGAGTGCGTTTATGGACATAATCTCATGTTGTGTGATTAGAGAACAACGGAAGGCTGCATCCCTGTGTCTAAAAACACAAAAAGAAAAGATAGAACCCCCTCTCCAATCCAATTGGACAATCATTAAGCCTGATTAATACTGTATGAGCCAAGCTGTGGCTCATAGTTCATAGTAAGGGTGCAACAGTTAATTGAACTCATTCTTTTAATCAGTTAATTCAATTCATAGATCAGCTATTTTCGCTACTTTTGACACTATTGTCTGACTTCTCAATTATTCAATTAATCAAGAAGGTGATAGTTGCAGCCCTAGCTCCAATAGTATCTAGTACAGAGCTATGAGCCATGAATGAACCATGGCTTGGCTCACACACATTTTAAATGAGGCTTTAGCGTTTAGCATCAATGGCTTCTATCACAACCCAAGGTTCTGCTAATGAGGATACACACACCTGCATGAAGACTTTCAACCTGTCCAGAGGTGCGGTGCCGGTGCGGGACACGGCCCCCGCCACCGCCCCGGCAACGAGCTGTCTCCACCAGCCTCCTGTCTTCTTCTCCTCGTCTGTGAACTCATCTGGGATGGCAAGACTGTCCCCTACGTCCACCACCACCTGGTGAGGGTTGAAGCACATTCACTCTTTACTTACACACACGATCAGTCTCAAGTACGCATACGCACTCTACCGGTGGTTCTCAAGCGGGGGTCCGGGGACCCCCAGGGCAGGGGGACTTTGAGGCGGTTCCAGGGGGTCCCCAGCAAAATGAGGAACAGTTGAACGTATTTTAACCCTATATTTTATACTCCGGCTGTTCAAAAATGGCCGATCTACAAGCTCACAATGCGTTGCATGTTTTATTCACAAAAGCTGATTACGTTTCTTCACTTCAGTTATAAACAAAATTGCTATTATTGAAAAGAGGGAAGCAGCATGGAAATGTAAACCAAGCTCACGTATAGGCTACTTTCAAAGGCTGCTTGGTCGGTGCTTTTGAAATCCAGACATACTACAATCCAGACATACTAGTGCAGTACAGACTAAAACTTATGCTTTAACCCATTAAGACCTGAGGCTGATTCTAAAAAAGGTATTCTAAATCAGTTTTAGAAGACATAGGTTCTCTGAAAAACCTATGTTGCTATATATCGTTGCTGTCGGGCAAAAACCTCTCATCTCATTTTACGTGTTTTCATAAATTAATGCTTTACTTGATCATACTACAGCGTCACACAAAAGCATCAAAGGTAGCAGATGTTTTGAGCTTGTATATCTGCTACTTTTGCTGCTTTTGAATTTGAATGTTTAAAAAAAACAGTTTTGGACATGTGAGGTTTCCACCCGACAGAGACGATATATAGCTAAAAAACAGAGTCTCCTTTGTGTCTCCTACCGGAACCGCTGCCTACCGGTGCACTGGTCATCAAATTATTGGTGTAGGAATGCGACAAAAACTAAAAAATATCCACGAATTCAAGTCTCCATGGGGTGTCTAATCGATAGAAAAAAAGTATTTTTTTGGGTGAACTATCCCTTTAAGCTGCTTCAGATAAACTATGGTCACATTTCTCATTGTTTGTTTTTTTGATTCCCAGAAGGTCACAGTGGGTAGCTGTTATAAAGGGTCATAGCACAGTGATTATAATAATCAACACATTAACAACTTCCAACCTGGTATCCCTATTTTGGGAATGCCACTATAGCTGACAAAGTGCACAGATTTGCACAAACTTACAAAAGAAATAGTGAAAATATCAGATCTACAAGCAGTAACACATAAATAAATATAGGGCTGAAGTGGTTACCCTGGAGGAAAATGCTGTTACTGTGACTATAACTACATCAGTAAATGTATTGATGATGATGATCAGAGTCTCCAAGACCTGTGCCAACCAGAAACTGGTTGATCCTGTAAGTGTGAGGGCTCGGGTGACATAACAGCCCTCAGAACAGTGAGCGAACCTGACCTGACCCATGATGCCATCAGGGGTGCAATGCATGCGCACGCACAGAAAATATATAAAGACACTTCCTGGTCATTAAGGACACAAGGTGTTAACGTGCTGTGGTGCGGTGAGAACCCAAACTAAGGACAGCCAGGCAAGGGAGTGTTCAAAAAAGCAATAATTAATACAGGAGACAGGTGACCCTGAACATCTCAGACAAACTAAAACAGGTGACACAAGACAATGACAGAACATACATAGAAATACAAGACCTAGACAGTACAATCAATGACACAAAATAAATGGTAAATGGTGTATTTATATAGCACTTTTATCCAAAGCGCTTTACATAGATTGTGCATTACACTCACCCATTCACACACAGATGGCGGAGGAAACCATGCAAGGCACCAACCTGCTCATCAGGAGCAATTAGGGGTTCAGTGTCTAGCTAAAGGACACTTCGACACTAACTCTGGGGGAGCCCGGGATCGAACTGGGAACCACATGGTGCCCATCCGGCCACTCTACCAGCCACTCTACCCCTGAGCCTGTGACTATAAGAAGTGTGACCTCTAGTAAAGCGGGTTTGGGTTGGTAGCACTATGGAATGATACCGGTCAGAGAACATTTTATCTGGAGAGACAGCCATACTCCTTTTTTGAACAGATAAACAAGAGCTCTTTCATAAAACAGGAGCTCTTTGATTGTTCAAGGTCTCTTCGGAGAGAAACAGTGTATTGTTTAAGGCGTGTGAAACGCAGTTGGGTGTTTTTTTTTAAACAAGAGAGCTTTTTCATCCAAAAGTCTAAATAGGAAGGATGACAGTGAAAACAGATAATATATGTCGGCCTGGGTCAGTCAGATATTGTAAATAATTGACAAAACTAATATGCCGGGCCAAATAATAGTATTGCTGGTGGGCTAGTTCTGGCCCACGGGCTGTCTGTTGCCTGAGCTAGATCCTGTAAGCCAGTGGTTCCCAAACCTTTTAGCTCAAGACCCAAAAGGGAAATTTGATACTCCCCAGGACCCAAACTAGTGAAAATAGCAGATGTACAAGCTCACAACCTGTCGCTTTGCGCCATGTTGTGAGCTGCTATTTTCACTACTTCTTTAAAATAAATATTTGATTTGAACTTTTTTTTTCTGAAAATCTTTTGAAACAATATAACTTTTTATGTACGGATATTTTTTTCGCAACCCATAAAAATGGTTCCACGACCCACACATGGGCCCGACCCACTTTTTGGGAAACAGTGCTGTAAGCCAAGGTCCAGTATAGCTCAATGGCTATGGATATGAACTGAGCCAGGCACGAGGGGAAAGGGAAAGTTTCATTAGCCAAGAGCATTTGCATTTCAAATGTGCTTGTTTTATGCATAAGGCTTTTTGCATGAGCTTGGCCCACCTCCTTTAAATGAATTCATTACTCAGAGAGCTGACACTGCATTGGCACCAGGGCCAATTCTACGTACAGGGGCCAGTGAGTGAGGTAATATAGGAATAGGCGCACAGCATTTGGACAAAATGCGCTGTCACTAAGTAAACATTACTGTATCCCACTTTTAAGACCCTGAAACAGTGGCTCAATTAAGCTTATTTCTGGTTATTTCTTAAACTGACATCTGACACTAAAATTCTGATTTGGGGATTTTAGACCTTTTAAGTACCTACGGAAACCCTGTTTAAAGGTGCTGTTTGAACTCCACACTGCCTAATAGCAGTAATATATCTTTTGTTCATTGAAGTTGCTTCCTATTTCATACTTTTAGCCGGTTCTGAAGCCCTTCCCCCACTGTTTTATTATTTTTTTTTTTTTCGTGGAAACTGAGCCACGCGGTTGCCCCAGTTTGCTTCATCACCACTAAAATCATCCCAGTACCCAAGAAACCCACAATAGCCTTTCTGATTACCACTCGATTGTGCTCAAGCCAGACTTGTTGCCACAATGGACCCCTACCAGTTTGCATACGGCTCAAACAGGCGGAGCAGCCGACAAGCTGGTTTGCAGACAACAACCTGCTGCTCAACATAAATAAATCCAAGAAGCTCCTCATTGACATTAGGAGAGCCCATGCTGAACGCTCAACTCAATTAGTGTCTGTTCACGTGAAGTTACAAGTGAACTGGCAAGTGTCACTGGTAACAAATGATAACCAATTGCCTGTTCACTTGTAACTTCACGGGAAAGGACACTATTTAATGGGATTGTATGTTTGTTGGTCTAGTTCTCGCCCTGAGGAAGACGTGGTCAAAACATGTTTTTATAAAATAAACTTTGTTTTAAACTTTACATCCTCTACTCCACATTTGTGGGTGCTCAGCCCCCTTTCCTCTGTGTTCATTTCACATCACAGACGACCTCAGCTGGTCACTCAACACCAGTGAAGAAACACCAACAGCGCCTTCACTTCCTTCGATGCATGAAGAAGGCAAAACCCCCCCCCCCATCCTCACCATTATTCTCCATAGAGAACCATCATAATAGAGTGCCCTCAGCAGCTCCACCTCTGACCGAGATCCTGCGACGGGTAGTGTGAACAGTAAACCACAGGATGCTCCCTACCGCCGGTCATGGACATCTATCAATCCCACTGCATAAGCAGGGGCCCCCAGCATCGTGGAAGTCCCCTCCTACCCTTCCTGCAGAGCGTTCACCCTTCTGCCTTCTACGAAAGGAGGAAACCCACTAGTCCATATTCCACAATACCCTGCAACAATTTCGCCAACCCCCCCTCGCCATGTACAGCACCACTTTGTTTTTCAACGCATCTATGTCATCTATGTCATTTTTGATTTTAGCCTATAACCATTATTTGTATACTTTGGCTATTCAAAAATAGCAGATCTACAAGCTCATAGTGCATGCCGTGCTACAAGCTTGTAGATCTGCTAACATTTGTGCAAATCGGTGTATACATGTATAATTTTTAAACAACATTTTTAACTCAAATCTTTGCTTCTGGGGAGGTCCCTGGAACAACATATTTTGATGGGGTCGGCGGCCAAAAACATAATTTTGGGGTGTCCTTCACAAGAAGTATCCTACTGTAAACTTCAGGTTACTATATTAAATTACGATATGAATATTATGGTTATGCTATTGTGCGTTATTTTGTGTTTGTGTCACTATGGCCCATGTTCCAATAGCCTACGGCTATTAGGCCTATAAAATGTTTGCATGTGCGCACAAACGTTTGTAGGCATAAATCACTTCCAAGGATAGTGGGGGTTGCAAGTCTTTGGCAGCATTATTTTGGGTGGTGGGGGCTGAAAGGTTTGGGAACCTATGAGTTAACCTAATAAATGCCTAATAAAGGTTCAAGATGGCCTGTCAGTGCATTCCACTTGCTTACTCTTTTTTACACGTGTGTCCCTGTCCCTCACCGTGGAGTGTTTCCAGTAGCGTATGATCTCCTCCAGATTGTGCGCCGGGTTGAACAGGAAGTGTTCCCTCCACTCATTCCAGTCCACCATCATGGTTCCATCAATGTCCATACTGAGAAGACAGAGAGGAACACGTCGTCGTCAGCTATGGGCTGATGTTTAACACACTCTAGCCATAATTGGAGCAGAAAGAAGATGTCAAACCTCTGTAAGATCTTCAGGGCGTCCTCTCTAGATATGTCCATACCCAGCTCCGAAAGGGACTGCTGGATCTCAGAGGCATCAATGCGTCCTGCGGGGATGTGGGAGACACACAGTCATGTTGCACTATGAACAGTCAATTGTCTTGTCAATATATATACCGTGATAAAGAGAACATACACTCGGGGACTAGAACTAGAGTAGAGATGTACCGGATGTACCGATACCACTTTTTTCCTTTGCGATACCGATTCAGATACCCATAACTTGTAGTATCGGTCGATACCGAGTACCGATCCGACAGTGTGTAATAAAAAATATATATATCTAGGACAGTGGTTCTCAAAGTGGGGTCCAGGGACTCTCAGGGTTCGTTGAGAGGGCTCCAAATGGACCCTTACAGGTCTGTAACTCTGAGAGTGTACAAATGTGTACACTCTCAGAGTTATGGGGGTTCTTGAAATGAAAATATTTGAGAACCACTGATCTAGGAATAAATACAGTAGTGCAACATCAACTGAAGCATTCAAAATACAAAGTAATTGATTACAGTAAATGACATATCATGTGATACATTGTGTGGTATGGGAATGGCATAGACTGGCATACTCATCGACACCAGCATTTTAGGCAGTATCGGCAGCTTTTTCCGGTACTGGTATCGGAAACAACTCCAGAACTGAGCCTTACCGTCGTTGTTTTTATCCAGACTCTTAAACGTCAGTTGCAGCTTCTTCTCGTGCTCTTTCAGATATCTGGTGAACTCGCTGAAGTCAAGGCACCCATCTTTGTTTTTATCACCAAATGATACAATTTTCTGTGGAGAAATACATGACCTGGTTAGTGCAGCTGTTCCATTGAGAGTTGGGAGGGAGGGAGGAGGGTCTGAGTGAAAATCCCCAGGAAGTGTCTGTGTGGTAGCCTATTATCTGTTCCACATCACTGTGCTAAGTCGTGACCTGTTAATATTACTGACTTTCACTAGCCCTCACATCCTGCACACACACACACACACACACACACACACACGTGTGTGCGCACGCACACACACACACACACACACACACACACACACACACACACACACACACACACACACACACACAGGCGCACACACACACACACACACACACACGCACGCACGCACACACACCCTTTTTGAAAAAGTGATAGTCAGCTTTTAGAACTGAATCCACTTTGTTAGAACAATCATTAACCTCACACAGGAGTCACCAATCAGCCAGATGCACACATTGAAGCCTCTCAAACTATATATATATATATATATATATATATATATATATATATATATATATATATATATATATATATATATATATATAGCCTATGTATTTTTTTCAATCAATACTGTTTTGGCAATAGTAACCCCTTTACCCATCATTACTGGGGAACGTAATGCAGCAGTTACTTAGTAATAATAGTCTCTACTGCACAACACAATTAGACCCACACACACACGCACGCACGCATGCACGCACGCACACACGAAAGATGTTGATGTGCAATTTTGCAGACAGAAAACAACAACCTCCTGAACCCTGATCCAGTCAGTGATCCCTGACTGAACCCCGTATTGAGCTGTGTTGATGGTGTCGGGTAACAGGTCACATTGCACAACAACATATACTGTAGCGACCCCCGCAAAAGACCCGGGCCGTAAAACTTGCTCCCCCCAAGGGAGCTATAGCTCTCTTGGCGGTGCCTGTTATCTGCTGCCAGGTCTGCCGAGCTGGAGACGGCCGCGGGTTCGATTCCAGCTCGGCGCGTGATGAAATGTTACATTGGTGTCAGAAGTGGGATATTATGTGTTTAAATTACCTGTGCAGCACCCTGGCGGAATATACCCATTGCAGTGAGGCCAGCCCTCAGCTCAGCCACATCGATCTTCCCATCTCTATTGGCGTCCAGCTTCTCGAACAGGTCCTGGTAGAACCTGCTCTCACTGCCACTACTGCTGCCGGCGTCCCAGGAGGACTGGGAGCACCGGGCGTTGGATAGCAACAACGTCCGTAGGGTCGCATGCATTGTGATGTGGCAGAGCCAAGCCAAGCAAGAGATACAAGAACGCTCGCCCCGAAACACGCTCGCCCCCGGGCCAAATCCGGCGTCCTCGGAACGGTCGCCACCAGGTATTCCAAAACGTAACCTCAGTGAAACTATGCCTAAAAACTAACCTTATTCCTAAACGTAACCTCGGTAAAGCTATGCCTAAACCTACCCTTATTCCTAACCGTAACCTCAGTAAAACGAACACAAGAGTACAAGAACCGCTGGGGGGCTAGCGGTACCGCGAAAACAATAGGGGCGACTGTGTTTTGGGGCGAGTGTTCCAGTTACCGCAGGCAAGCCAAAGCAAGACGAGTCAGGAGGAGGCGTCCTGCTGCTGCGGATGCCTTGGATAGCCGGGGTTTTAAAGCTATTAATCCATCAATAGGAAACGATCGCACGCGTGGAAGTAATCGATATGCACGCCTGAGCCCTTTGCGGCCAATGTGCGTGTGTTGGCTTCACGCTGCAATCATTAATCGAAAGGAATTCGAACACCGGCTGGGCTGAGGGTGCATCGAGGACACAGGGCTACAGTACTACTGCCAGTGTGATGCCAGATTTGGGGAGAGAAATAAGCAACCAGGTTTATGAAAAGAAATCCCAAAAGAAGTGACTGGGCCACATGAGCACTTTTTACCCCATGTCCATCGGATATTTGAAAACAAGCTTGTAGATCTGCTATTTTCCCAAAAATATTGGGGGGGAAATTAGATTTTTATTTTGTTTTATTCTATTTTTAACATTACACAAATCTAGCTGGTACGAGGTCCCTGGCACATTTTTTTATGGATGGTCGGTGAACAAAATACATATTATTTTGGGGGGTTTCCCCAAAAAATATGAAAACATGAAACTACACTTTAGAAACAAGCACCAAAAAAACGCAATCCGCAAACTTTTCACAATGGCTTTCTTTTTTTTTATCCTATTAGCTGACCTTGTATTGAACTGTACTTTCATGTGCTTTTTTTCTGCAAACTTCTAATAAAGTATTCAATCAAATATATATCAATCAATCAAAACTACCAATATTTACAAGCAACTTTAAAGAAAAACAAGCACATAAAATTCCCTTATAATAAGCAGACATGGCAACGTTGACTGCTGCTGCTGTTGCTGCTGCAGTCGAAGGCGGGGCGAAACCAGACGTACCTACTACAGTAGACGACGTCGCCTCGGCGAAAAAAGAACAGATCTACAAGCTAACGACAAGTCAAGATGCGAAGCGTCGTTAGGTTTGTAGATCTGTTATTTTTGGCCTCGCGACACCGTCGTACTTGGGAGTACAAATAACGCGATACGACGAAATGTAGCCGAGTTCTGTGGCATTCATAGGTCAAGCAGCAGGAAAGGCTGTATTAATAAACGATGTATAACAGCTCGACACTTAATAAATGTCAACCGTTTTATCTGTGTTGTCCCTTTAATGACTTTATGGTATGTACGTGTGCCAGTATTATTATCTTGAGGAAATCGTCATCACCCGGCAGCACAAATAACCTTTCACTTTGTGACATATGGTGTTATGTTTCTCCATCCAAGGGGAAGGGATTTTTATTATCAGTAGAGGACGCTGTTTCACCGCACAGCACGCGCCACACGACAAATAATGGATGGAAATAAACGGATACTCGCTCTAAGGCAGAGTGGGCACTACTAAGACAGAACAGAGTGGGCACTATAAGGCAGAGTGGGCACTAAAGGAAGAGTGGGCACTAAGGCAGGGTGGGCACTAAGACAGAGTGGGCACTAAAGGCAGAGTGGCACTACTAAGACAGAACAGAGTGGGCACTATAAGGCAGAGTGGGCACTAAAGGCAGAGTGGGCACTATGGCAGAGTGGGCACTAAGGCAGGGTGGGCACTATTAAGACAGAGTGGGCACTAAAGGAAGAGTGGGCACTAAGGCAGGGTGGGCACTAAGACAGAGTGGGCACTAAGACAGAAAGGGTATTGAGGCAGAGTGGGTACTAAGACTGTTTTTTGGCAAAATTGGCTATTTTGTCCAAAATAAAAATAAAAGGTCTTAACTTAAGTAATGTAAAGTAAAACATGATGTGATTGCGAACATGCACAGTACACCAGGCCAAAGGGGGAGGTAAACCCCCCCCCCCCCCCCCCCCCCCCCCCCCACATGACTTTTTTATCCTTTTAGACCAAGTGTATGACTGTACTCCTGCTATTTGCATTTCTGTCTAATAAAGTATTAATCAATCAATCAAAATCCAACTAGCTATGTTATGTGCAACGAACGAGTAGGCTATTTATGACAGGGAAGGCACTAGGCAGATTTGTGATATATATCCACATTCCACACACACACACACATGTATATTGTGTGTGTGTGTGTGTGTGTGTGTGTGTGTGTGTGTGTGTGTGTGTGTGTGTGTGTGTGTGTGTGTGTGTGTGTGTGTGTGTGTGTGTGTGTGTGTGTGTGCGCCTGCATGCGTGCGTGCGTGCGTGCCTGCATGTATTTATACTTTTACCCTACAGTAAAACATTTTTTATAGGCCAGCTCAATTCATATTACATGGTAATTCCACATTGTATCACTTTGGTGTGCGGTTTATTTTCTCTTCAAGTGTTACATCGTTGCTAGTGTAACATTGACGCCCAATCAAACGAGGGGTTTTCCTCCACGTCACGGTTTCTTTTTAAACCCATCATGGGGGTGTGCGTAATATTTTGAACTGTGCACGTGTGCGTGCGTGCGCGTGAACTCCAACAGCAGAGAGGGGAGAGAGTGAGGCACAGGGGACAGACAGTCAGCACCAGACTAGAGAAAGTCACTATAGTGAAAGTGGACGAGCTGTGCAGTATAGCTATAACATAGTAATAGTAACTTAGAGTTTTCTGACACTATGTCTTTCATTCTGATGAAGAAGAAGAAGTTTAAGTTCAAGGTAGACTTCGACCTGGACGAGCTCTCCTCCATTCCCTTCGTCAACGGCGTTTTATTCTGCAAAGTTCGACTCCTGGACGGCGGCTTCGCCGAGGTGTCCTCACGGTAAGAACCCTACTATTTATAACCACGCTGCTGCTGCGCTGCGCTGGCTTTGAATACCAAAACGGTCGCCCCAAAACACAGTCGCCCTGTACTGGGGCAAGTCGGGCGACCTCGGAACGGTCGTCTCTAGCCCTGGTCCAGTTCTCGAACCCAGAACCCACTAACGCTCTGGACCAGGGCTAGGTCGTCTCCAGTTATTCCTAAACGTAACTTCAGTAAACTATGCACTAAAACCTAAACGTATTCCTAAACTTAACCTCAGTAAAACTATGCCTAAAACCTAACCTTATTCCTAAACTTAGCCTCGGTGAAACTATGCCTAAACCTAACCTTATTCCTAAAATTAGCCTCAGTAAAACTATGCCTAAACCTATTCCTAACCTTAACCTCAGTAAAACGAATACAAGAACACGAGAACCGCTAGTGGCGAGCGGTCAGCGAAAAACAAACGGGGGTTACTGTGTTTTGGGGCGTCCGGTTACCCTCGCTTTTACACATCTGCTGACCAGCCCAGGCAATGTGCATGACTTGACCAATTGATTTATTTTAAGTAGCTTAGCTTGATTGTTAGGCTATATTTTCAGGACATCCGATAATCTTGAGTTCATGTCAATGGATACTTTTAAATCCTGGAAACATCCAGCCTAACCACTGTCATGGCAATGATATCCTGTGCTGTGTGCAAGCAAGGAACTGTTCTCTAGTCTAGTCTACTCTATCACAGAAAATATTTTCAGATGGGGGTCTGTGGCCAAATACATATTAATGTGTGGGTCCTTGACTTGAAAAAGTTTGAGAACCAGTTGGTGTAATAGTAACCAGAATGTGACAGTATGTTGGTTTTCTGTTAGAAAACTACTTGTTTCAAATGTCCATGCTAACATAAGAACATTACCGTTGAGGTTTTGCCACGGACCAATATCTGTTACTATTTAAATCAATGGACATTGATTTTCTATTGTCTATGTGGCATGTTATCTCTTCATGTTGCCATGCCAACGGAGCACAGAGGAAACTAAACAGTCTAAACCCACCACCGGTTGGCTAAACCGTTTGTTCAAGATTGAGAGCAGGCAGCTTCTGACCAACCACTGACAGGCTAGAAGACCGGGACACTTAAATGAGTCACTGGAAAGAATTGGACATAAGCATAGCACATGCCAAAATGCCAACCACCAACGGTTGTGTGTGTGTGTGTGTGTGTGTGTGTGTGTGTGTGTGTGTGTGTGTGTGTGTGTGTGTGTGTGTGTGTGTGTGTGTGTGTGTGTGTGTGTGTGTGTGTGTGTGTGTGTGTGTGTGTGTGTGTGTGTTTGTTTTCTATGGCAACTGGCAGCATTAATGTTCTGTTTTGTATCCATTGCTCAAACCACATCTTTCAGTTTGTCCAGAATCTAGGTTTTAATTGTCTGATCTTTGTATTAACCACTTAAACCCGATAGTTGACCAGGGTCCTCCAGGGCTCAATACTAGGTCCTCTAGTATTTGCCTCTACACCAAATTTCTTTGCCAAAATAGCAGATCTACAAGCTCACAACAACATCACGTTGCAACGTGTTGTGAGCTTGTAGATCTCTTATTTTCACCAAATGTTCACCCCAGAATAGGGACGATAGGGTTCAAGTGATACAGGTTTTAACCCAATTTGACCAAAGTTTAGAGGAAGTTGATGTTTGAAAGCAATCATTTATACATTCTCTCCATTTACAGAGGCTAGCTGCTCCCAGCATAGAGCTCCAGTGTGCTATACTCGTTATTTAAGCTTTTTTGAGTGTGACCCTGTGTGTGTTTGAGGTCCCGTCCTGTGTGTTACTGTTAGTGGTGGAAGAAGTACACTCACACGTTTTACTTAAGTAAATGTATCAATACTGCAATGAAGAAATACTCTGTTACAAGTAAAAGTCCAGAATAAAAAATTACCCATTATGCAGAATGTCCTATTTCACAGGTTTCAAATCTATTAAAAAAACGTTTGAAAATAGGCGATCTATAAGCTCACAACGCGTCGCATCGCGACGCGTTGTGAGCTTGTAGATCAGCTATTTTCAAATAGCCAAAGTTTAAAAAGGGCTGATGTGGTTAATGAATGTTTTGAAAGTATAATCCAAAGTAGCTAGTTACTAAAGTTTTCAAATAATTGCAGTGGAGTAAAAAGTATAATATTTCCCCTATTTCACTACATATCCCCCGATATGTAGTGGAATAGAAGTAATTGAAAAAAAGTATTGAAAATGGGAAACACTCCAGTAAAGTAAAACTTCCTCAAAAGTGCACTTATTAGTACAGTACTTGAGTAAATGTACTTAGTTTACTTTACACCACATGGTTACTGTGTTCTTGAATAGTGCTTGGCCTCTCTCCCATGCAGGGAACCGGTCCAGGCTAACTGTGTGCAGTGGAAGAAGAGATTCTCCTTTGTGTGCAAGATGAGCGCCAACGCGGGGACAGGCGTCCTGGACCCCTGTAGGTGCAGGGTGTCTGTGCGCAAGGTACATTTTTATGGATGTCAACTTAAGCACTGCTTTGTGTACACTGCAAACACACATAATATACATACAGTAGTCCCTAAGAGCCTCTTTTCCACAGCAGAGTCACTGTTGTCAAGTGGGGTTTGCCAGGGCTAGGTTAACTACACACAGTGAAATCCTCAACTAACTGTGTGTAAGAACTCAAGAGAGGGAAAGGTGTGTATATGGGTAATGTCCAAACCAACAAACCAATGTGGTCCTCACAAACAAGGGTTTTGCTCTGATTGTGTGTGTGTATGGGTAATGTCCAGTTAAACCAGTGAGGTCCTCACAAACAAGGGTTTTTCCCTATTTTTATGTGTGTGTGTGTGTGTGTGTGTATGTTCATAGCAAATAGTCTAATTTAGTATTTTTAAATATTTACAACCATAGCCCAACTCCGTTATAAGGATGAAGCTGTGTGTGTGTGTGTGTGTGTGTGAGCTCACTAATATGTTTGCTGTCTCTTTTTGTCGTTTTAGGAAATGAAGGGGGGGAAGACGTATACAAAGGTGAAGTGGCCCTCTTGAAAGGCGCAGCCAGGCTGACATTTGTATAGCTCAAGTGGTATATGATGCATAATTAGAACATTCTTATCACAAAGTTAATATGATAATGAGTGCTGGCCTACCAAGGGCATGTCTTTGTTAAGGGAGTGTTTGTTTGTTAATGCTTTCAGGGCTCAGTTTCCGCCTTTGGTTACTGATTATTGTGTGAAGCAATGGACCTCTCTGTGTTACACAGTAACACTCACTGAAAAGCAGACAAGCAACAATAACAAAAAAGGTTTTCTACCTTGTGTTATTATTGTAGGTCCATGTTTACTCTCTCACAGTTGAGTACTGTGGATTTACCGTGAATGTATCAGAGTTATAGTTTTGAAATATCCATTAGTCTTTTGCAGTTTGGTGTTGGATTTCAGTTTATGTTTAATTAGTTTTATGAGCGCATTAAGTAGTTTTAGTTTTGGGAATTGACTAGTTTTAGTTTAGTTTGTATTCTATTCTATTTAGTTTAATCTTAGTTTTTCAGGTATTGAAGGAAAGTCTTGATGTATAGAAAAAAAAACTAAAACAAAGATGTAGTTAGATTGTTTTAGTTAGTTCAACATTGTCAATTTTGGATTGTATGTAGTTTCAGTTTGAGTTTTTAAAACTTTTTTATTTACTTTTACAGTTTTTATTTTAGTTCTTTTTACCTCCTAGTTTTAGTTTTAGTTTTAGTGAACTAAAGTAACCCTAGTATGTAGGCCATATAGAGCCAATTCTAGATTTTGTCTTACTGTACTGTAACTGATGGAGGCTGTACCAGGAGGCAGATGGAACAGAAACATTCTAATATAATTTGTGTACTTTATGCAGCTGGGCTTTGCTGACCTGAACCTCTCGGAGTTCGCTGGGTCAGGCAGTACCACACGCCGATGTCTGCTGGAGGGATACGACACCAAGCACACCAGACAGGACAACTCCATCCTCAAGGCAAGTACAGTATATACAGTAACTGTAAACTCCTTCCTCAGGAGGTGTGGGGAAATGTTTGGTTTAGGTGTTTCCCAATGGCTCTGTCCTGATACAGTCCAATGATTCTACCTCCTTATCACCGGCTTTACTAGAGGGAGGAGAAGAGGCTAGAGGGAGTAGTAGAGGCCAAACGAGAACACAATCTAATGAAAATATTGGGGGACATTCTTGGCCAGGAAAGATAAGATAAGCTAAAATATTATTAACCATTTAAGCCCAATATACGTTGTGCGATGAATAGAGAAAAAAAGCCCATCACAAGCTTACAATGTGTGATAAAGTTTTGGTACATTTGGGGATATGTTTTGAATTGAGAGACAACCGGTTGAAAGTGGTTAACCCCACAACGGACTGGTTGGTTCTTTCAGTATAGCCACGAGAAGGGACAGCAGTTTAATAAAAAATCAAACATCAAACAAAACAAACAAATTGAAAAAATGTCAGTCGCCACTGAAATCTCAGACTCAGCACAGTACAGTAAGTATATAGGTACAGTATCAGTACAGGAAAACACAGAGGCTACTGTATAGTCACTGCGCTGCCATGCCCCCCAACCTAGTGACGTTTACCGTTACAAGTAAACACTAAACAGTCTGTAACTAAGGGGAGTAAATACCAGGAAATGCAGGATGATGCATTTAAAAACAGCTGTAATGTTTTGGCACATCAATGAAAGGCATGCTTGAACCTGTGACAGACTGTATGAGAGCATCTGAACCGCCTGGGTCTGAGAAATGAACCGCTCGAACCCCAGCATCCCTATCACGTCATATGACATATGACATTGCATGTCATAATAGGCAAACTTCTTCTTCTTCTTCTTCTTCTTTCAGCTAGTTCCCGTTCCCGTTATGCATATTGTGACCAGCAGCATGTGATGTCATATTGGGTGAAAATAGCCCATGCAGCATGTTCAAAACGTGCCCTGTGACACGTTGTGAGCTTGTAGAGCGGCTATTTTTAAATTGCCTATGTATAAAATAGGGCTAAAGTGGTCAATGTATGTATTATAATATAAATTAAAAGTACAATATTAAGTACAGTACTTGAGTACATGTACTTAGTTACTTTCCACCACTGTTTTCATGTCACGAGATTGAACCCCCTTACCATCACAAGGCAAACCGTATCACTAAATCACTAAGCACATTCAGAGTAGTGTACGCAGAGGTACCACAGCATGTGCTGCCTAAAGCTAACATTGTTTTTTATCTTCTTATCACACAGGTTGTTATCACCACACAGCTCATGTCTGGAGACCCCTGTTTCAAAACGTAAGAATACTTATTTTCATACCCACCTGGGTTGGCTTTCTTCCTCTCTTTCTTAATAATTACTTTACTCTTAATTCATGGACGTGTCTCTCACACTGAAACCACAAGCTGCATGTTCTATCTGACCACAATCTGGATATAGACAAACCTGCACAGGAAACTGTCTCCCTCATACCCTGTCTGTCAGCAAACTGAAAAACACTTCACTTTAATCACACTTAACATTCATCATGTTGTAGTTTTTAAATAAACAAATATCATTTAATTGACATGGTTTAAACCAGGGGTCTTCAACGTTTTCAGCCCAAGGACCCCCTAGCTGAGAGAGAGATGAAGCACTTTTACTCTATATCGTATAAAATTGTGTTTCAGATACAATTTTTTTCTACGTGGTCTGCTCTTTTTTCCCTCTACACCTATACCTCTTTGCCAAAAATAGCCGATCTACAAGCTCACAACGCCTCGCAGCGCGAGGCGTTGTGAGCTTGTAGATCGGCTATTTTTGGCAAAAGTTCTCCTCAGAAAAGGGATGCTAGTGTTCAAGTGGTTAAGGTAAAATCCATAACCTTCTTATCCTACCCACGACTCGAACCGTGGTCCTCGCACGGGAGCACCGACATTTATACTGTTGAGCTGAACAGAGAGCTTGTTTGGGAGGGCGAGATACTTCCCTTTGAATTTCATGCATCTTGTCAACAAGTAGTGGTCCTCCTACCCAACCAGTGGTCCTCCTCACACCACAGCAGTTGTGTTACTTATTTTGTATTAACACACTCTACCATAAATAAAGCTAAATAAAGATTTATTAACTAAAATAAGTTATGGATTGTGGCCTGAACTCATTATCTACAGCTTGACATTACTGCTGACCATTGTCCAAAGCATACCATAGTTTGTTTCATTTTTGGGGCCTCCATTATTTTCAGTACAATATGGAAATGAACTTGCAGAGATAGATTTTCTGATTGTTTTAGAAGAATCTTCCCCTGTAATGACATGGCCAAAATAGTGACGCCAGGGTTAAGACAATGGCCCATGCAGAACCAGGGTTAAGACAATGGCCCACGCAGAACCAGGGTTAAGACAATGCCCCAGGCGGATCTTGGCCACTATTGAAGGAGTGAGCAACAAGGAGCGCGGGACCAGCTCAGCACTTACTGTAGTCATGTTCATACGAACAAGGCCCAGTCAACCAAGGTCATGACGTAATAAACACACTCCTGGCAGAGCTTAAGCCATGTGCACTTGATCACACCCTCAATCTGCCTTTGTTAGACGCACGCAGGCACGCACGCACGCACGCACGCACGCACGCACACACACACACACACACACACACACACACACACACACACACACACACACACACACACACACACACACACACACACACACACAGTGGTGGGAAAAGTACTCACATTTCTTACTTAAGTAAAAGTATCAATACTGCAATGTAGAAATACTCTGTTACAAGTAAAAGTCAGTCAAATTCTGAATTTACTTGAGTAAAAGTACAAAAGTATTGGTATCAAAAGTATTGGTATCCCAAAGTAGAAAGTGCTCATTAAGTAGAATGTCCCACTTCACAAGTTTTCAAATGTATAAAATGTATAAAGATCTTTTGAAAAATAGCAGATCTACAAGCTCACAATTCGTCGCAACATGACGCATTGTGAGCTGAGAGATGTAGTGGAGTAGAAGTAAAAGTACAGAAAATTAGAAATACTCCGGTAAAGTAAAAGTACCTCAAAGTTTTACTTAAGTACAGTACTTGAGTAAATGTACTTAGTTACTTCCCACCACTGACACACACACGTACACACACACGCACGCACGCACGCGCGCACACACACACACACACACACACACACACACACACACACACACACACACACACACACACACACACACACACACACACACACACACACACACACACACACAGTCAGTCACCAAGGAGATGTCTAATGTCTAAACCTTAGAATTGCTCAGTCATTATTCCTCCCACAGAAAGTGACTCATAAGTGCGTGTGGAGGATGTAGGCTACAACGGAGCTCAGTGGGAAAACCTGGGCTCATGTGTCTGCCCCTCTTCTGCCTGCCGTCTCGTCTGTCGCATTCACTCTCTTCCCTCCTACCGTACTCCTACTACTGTCTCATGTAACCCAGTAGCTCACAGTTGATGGGGTTTCGTGTCCTTTCGCTATGTCTGCCAAAGCGCAGAGGATGTTATGAATAAAGCCTAATTTATGACCCTGTCGAACGAAGACTGCGCATTCTGAAAATAGCCGACCTATACAAGCTCACAACACGCAGTGGTGGAAAAAGTACTCAAATGTTTTACTTAAGTAAAAGTATCAATACTGCAATGTAGAAGTACTCTGTTGCAAGTAAAAGTCTGGTGTTCAAAATTGACTTGAGTGAAAGTAAATAGTAACTAAAGTTTTCAAATAAATGTAGTGTAAAGTAAAATATTTGGATCCAATGTAGTGGAGTAGAAGTAATGGTATTGGAAAGTGGAAATACTGAAGCAAAGTACAAAATTGTACTAAGTAAATGTACTTAGTTACTTTCCACCACTGACAACGCGTTTGCGGATGCAGCGCTTTTTGAGCTTGTATGTCGGCTATTTTCAGCGTGTGACACTGTCGTACAACAAAGAGTTGGCTAAAGAGTTCCCAGTCATTTCTGGTAAACAGATTGTTGGTTCTGGTGAACAGATTGTCTGAAGAACTTTCCACTTATAGATGACATTTTAGGGTCCGGTCAGACAGGATGCATTTTAGCAGCTGAGGCCGTCGTTTTATAATCGTTATCAGTGAGAGTGAAGCTTCTTCTCGCTGCTTTTGCGTCGCGGGCCACCTTGTGTTTTTGCGCTGATTTGCCACGCAAGTTTTTGGATTAGCGCCCTCGACGGTGGACACCCCCAAGTTGAAAGTAAAGCGCCCCACAACACCTCGCAGTGCGAGTCGTTGTGAGCTTGTAGTTTCGGCTATTTATCTGTGGAACCGAGTCAAACTAAATGTAATGCCTATAAATTCCAAGTGAGTTAGGGTGGGGGGTCCCCAGTTAAAATATCATTATTTTGGGGCGTTCTGGGCACCCGATTCAAGAGCTAATGTGGTCCTCAGAGTTACTACAGAGGGGCCGCCAAATCTTTGTGTGACAGGTTAAAGTTCTTGGTCAAGAACTTTAACCAAGGTTTAGGTGTAGAGGGAAAAAAGAGCAGACCAAGTAAAAAAAAAGAAGTTTAATCTGAAACACAATTTTATACAATATAGAGGGGGTCCCTGCTTCATCTCTCTCTCAGCTAGGGGGTCCTTGGCCTGAAAAACGTCGAAGACCCCTGCCCTAGGTTGATTGTTTTCCTGTACAGGTAAAAACGTCTGAAGGGTAAAACATGGCAGGCCAGCAAGCAACAGTAATCAGCTGCAGCAAGTAATATTAATAAACGGGTGTGTTCGATCTAGGTGTGCCCAGGGCCGTGGGTGAGCCATGATGTGCCATCAAAGACAGTAGTCAACATTATCTATCTATGCTTTCACATTGGCACGCCTAGATCTAACACAGCCATCTTGAATGTTATTAGCTACGTTGCTTACATCACAGCCCCGGGGTACGATAAGATCAGCCTTATGCTGCCTGCCTGCCAAGTGAGTGATCGGTGATATTGTGGTTGC
>NC_139942.1:47478822-47518822 GCF_963454915.1 Gymnoscopelus microlampas | reverse complement strand
AGTCTCCTGCCGGTCATCAAATTATTAGCTTAAGAATGTGACAAAGACAAAACAATATCCATGAATTCAAGTCTCCATGGGGTGATCAACAGAACAAAATGTCATTTTGGGGGTGAACTATCCCTTTAAAGTACGTTGGTTCCATTGATCCAAGCTGGAACACGTTCGATTGATTGATCATTAATAAATAAACATGCCCAGGCGCTCAGGGTGCCTGCCCACCACCGTGGAGGTTGTGGGTTCAAATCCATCATGGTGCATCCGGCTTTGTCGGGCGTCTATACACAAACACAATTGGCAGATTGGCAAAATAGCAGATCTACAAGCTCATTGCGCTGCACTCTGTGCCGCGCTATGAGCTTGTATATCTGCTATTTTTGAATAGCCAAAGAAATCTTAAAATGTCACAGATACTTTCCCGGTCTTAACGGATCAACATCTCACCATGCCCTCCGTGTCGGGGCAGGTCACGTATGCATAATGTATATTAAAGTAGACAGAAATAGAGGCAACGGTGCATTCTTCTGTCACCAATAAAAACAGCATAAAAATAGACTCAAAGGTCTAAGGACTGACCTGGTCGTCTGCACTCGATACTGATGGAGTTAGCACATAGGGGTGTGAACCAATTGCAGATATAAATATCTTGTGAAATCTATCACCAGTAAAAATGGAATTATGTACATGATGTATGTACTGCGTATCAACAGTAGTATTGAACAATACTTAACCCATTGAGACCTGAAGCCGATTCTACATGTCTCCTAAATCTCAACAGATTTCTGAAAAACGTATGTTTCCATATCAGTGGTGCTCAATCTTTTTCATGTCAAGGACCCCCAAAATTATATGTATTTGGCCACGGACCCCATCAAAATATGTTGTTCCAGGGACCCCCCAGAAGCAAAGATTTGAGTTAAAAATGTTCGCTTTAAAAATATATATATTCAAAGATTTGCACACATTTTCACGATTTTTCAAAAATAGCAGATCTACAAGCTCGTAGCGCGGCACTTGGTGCCGCGCTATGAGCTTGTATATCTGCTATTTTAGAATAGCCCAAAGTGTAAAATAATGCTTTTTAGCTCAAATCTAAAAATGACACAGTTCCAGGTCTTAATGGGTTAATAGGTATGTAGTTAAAGGTATGTCGTTAGATGTAATTCAATATCAATAGAGGCACAGTTATAATGTAGTATCCAGCACAGTAGTACATGTAGTTCATATGTACAGTACAGCTTTAAACAAAAGACTGAACTGTGCTTGTGGATGTTTTCTCCTCGCAGTATATTACTATACAAAATATATCATATTATACTATGCAATACGGTCAGTGCTATCTGGAGAAAGGAATCTAATCCAAATAATGGTGTCTTGTCTGCTTCCTCCATAGTTTACTGTAATCCTATCAATAGGACATCCACTTTTATATTGCCTTACTGTAAGTGTGAGTCATATTTATAGTAGCATGACCTTGTACTGTACATTGATTGAGCGTATCCTGTGTGTGTGTGTGTGTGTGTGTGTGTGTGTGTGTGTGTGTGTGTGTGTGTGTGTGTGTGTGTGTGTGTGTGTGTGTGTGTGTGTGTGTGTGTGTGTGTGTGTGTGTGTGTGTGTGTGTGTGTGTGTGTATGTGGCTACAGAGGAGGGGCTCAGGCTGTTTGTTGGCCCGGGTGGAAGCACAGCGCTGGGAAACCATCACACCAGGTGGGTGTGAAGTTATTGTTCTGTGACTCACAATATGTCTGAGCCCTACACTGTACACAAATAACTAACTGTGGTAACAATCAATGGGTTTCTTTGACAACATTGCTTTATAGCAGTGGTTCTCAAAGTTTTTACTTTTCAAGGACCCCCAATAACTCTGAGAGTGTACATTACGGGTCCATTTGGTTCCCTTTTGTACACCCTCAGAGTTACAGACCTGTGAAGGTCCATTTGGACTCCCCCCCCCCCCCCCCCCCCCCCTCCCTCCAATTAACCCTGGCCCCCACTTTGAGAACCAATGCTTTATAGTATCTGACAAACAAAATCTAAAACATCATTATGTTGTAAGGATTATGTTTTTTGTTAGCACATGTTTAAATAAGCTTAAATATCTCCATATGGAAAGAAACTATTCCATTTATTCAGTGACCTGGTCTTGTAGGTGGAAGAGTGGCCAGCGTTAGAGGCAAATATTGAGAACAATGTATTTATTGAGGCCTTTATAAAACAGATAGCCATGCTTGTTGTCTCCTGTCAGCTAACTCACACTCTTTTCTCTTCCAGGGTTGGAGCAGGGGCCTATGAGCAGGTGGTCATTAAGCGCTAGGCTCAGGGACGCGTGTGTCTGTCAGTAAAGTAAAGGGTGCCACACTATACTCTGATGTCATCGAGGGGGACACGAGGGGTGCAGGATGAGGGTGCCATTGGCAGTTGTCGGCTGCCTCCTTCCAGGAACAACTCTCACCTAAACACAACCCAGCTCCATCTGAGCCACTACTGAACCTGTGGAACACCAGAGCTCTCTAGTGTTCAAAGAGTGAAATTCAAGGCAACATTTCCAGATCTGCTTTGAGAAAGCGAGGTAATTGGTACATTATAGGGACATTTACATGCGTCTCCTCGCCTTTCTCGCTCATTGACATGGGAAGAATATCAGTGAATCACAGCACTATACGTACTTGTCCACCTATTAAGACTTTGTAAACCACTTTGCAAGATTCCGAAGATTCAAGATTTTTATTGTTACATGATACATCTTATATACGAGTGCACAACAAGTGTTAAATTATTAGAAGAACAGCAGCAATAGTAAGACAAATTACTTAACATCTATGCAATTGAAAAACAGATAGGGTAATCGGAATCTGTTTAACACTATGTGGGCTGAACCTTTGTTTTAATATTGTACTCATGAATGTTTGTTTTTACTTTGTGGCAGTGGACACATTTTGGCGGTAGCAGTTGCTAAACGGAGGGAGGGGTTCTGCCTGTATCTTTCTTCAATAACCACAGAGTTGAACATTCAGGCGATGATATATCACAACCTGGTCTTCTCTGTTGTCCCACTAAGATCAACAAAAGTTAAAGAGGACTCCGGCAGGATGCAGGGAAAGTCACTCAGCCCTTACACACCGAATCAATGACCTGGGAAAGACCCGGCTTTGCTGTTGGTGTCCGAGGGTCAAGGCCGGTTATCCCACTCGGTGTGAAAGGGGAACATGGGTTACAAAACACAGGTTTCTGTTAAGAAAGCTTATTGATTATGATTAAGAGGCGTATTAGTACAGAAGGCCTATATATACACAGTGGATTCTGGGAGAAGACCTTTACATGAAAGGAACACTGCAAAGAATCAGAATCAGCATGATGTGACATCACAATAGAGGCAGTGGTGTAAAGTAACTAAGTGCATTTACTCAAGTACTGTACTTTTTTTGTGTGCAAATAAACCGGTTATTTAATGCAGGGGTAGCGGGGCCTGAGTGGGGGGAGGACTGGCACCGGACATGATGCAGAAATTATGCTGCGGAAATCGCTACGACTAATAGGAAGAGAATCACTTAGTTGTGCGCTGGTGTCACGTCCCAGAAATAGCCGATCTGCAAGCCAAGCTCACAAGATCGGTTATTTTCGGTGTTGACAACAGGCCAAACTGGCAGGAGTTGGCTATTGTTGTGTGTGTCACTGAGTACCTGTGTATATTTCTTTATTTTGATGTTTGTAATATCTGAAGACGTGAAGAAGCAGCAAGGATGTTGACTGCAGCCTAGTTATAAGAATTGTTTCTGTGAAGGAGAAAGATCAAATAATAGGAATGTGATACGTTTAAGCATCATGAAATGTTGTTGTTTTGTATGTTGATATCTTTGCACCTGTGCGTGTGTGTGTGCGTGTGTGTGTGTGTGTGTGTGTGTGTGTGTGTGTGTGTGTGTGTGTGTGTGTGTGTGTGTGTGGTGGGTTGTCTCTACTGATAACTCTTACGCTGCATTCACACTTGGAGCTAAACAAAGCTATAGGCTACCATTACTTTTCAATGAAAGCCATGTGACATGAAGATGCAAAGCTACATCTGACGCTACAAAGCTACAAAAAAGTTGAGCTGGTTTCAACTTCAGCTACAAAGATACAAAGCTACAAATATGCCAGTGTGAACACAGCATAATAATTAAGCGTAAATAATATTTCATAACCGCTACGGGCGAATATTTTTGGCATTAGTTATGTTACTGAGACAAGTCACATGTGGTTTTGATGTTGGTTACTGGTATTCTTATGTTATTTTTAATATTGAAAGATTGTTACATGCAGCATATTTATAATTAAATCATGGTTGGTACTGTAAATAAATATGCTACATTCTGGATAATTTGTTTTTTTTTTTGTTTTTCAATTTATTATGATGTTTCCACAATCTGTTGGCTGATAGGTGTGTGTGTGTGTGTGTGTGTGTGTGTGTGTGTGTGTGTGTGTGTGTGTGTGTGTGTGTGTGTGTGTGTGTGTGTGTGTGTGTGTGTGTGTGTGTGTGTGTGTGTGTGTGTGTGTGTGTCTGTATGATGAACACATTGTGTTAGGTACATATACAGGTACATATACACACATATACAGTACAATACATATAATTTTGGGCTCCTTGACATGAAAAAGTTTGAGAATCAGAAAACTAAGGATTTAGAAGACATTTTGTAGAATCGGCCTCATATTCTTAATGGGTTAAAGATGATTTGCGGACCCTACTGATATACAAGGGTAATTAAAGAACAAATAAACCACTATATTTCAACAAGCCAGTTCCTCTCCCCTGTGGCAATCCACACTGGGCAATCCCCCCCTGGGATTGCTGCAGGGGTCAGTTTCAGTTACAGACAGTTTCAGTTTGCAGTTTTGTTGTGTCAAGATCTCTAGAACTTCAAAAAAAGAATAACCTGTACAGCTGTGTCTGAGGTGACAATAAAACTGTCTCTGTCAAGTGAAAAGCTATCTTGCAATTTAATTTGGTTTCACTTTATGCACAGATATACAGATAACTATAATGGTAATTTTCAAACCCCACCCTCAAGAGCTCAGACATTCTGGTTTCCCTTTCTCTTTCAGATCCCTGCCATTCCAATCCATCATCATCATCATCATCCAACCCCACAACCACCTCCTGATAAATAGATAGATAGATAGATAGATAGATAGATAGATAGATAGATAGATAGATAGATAGATAGATAGATAGATAGATATATAGATATATAGATAGATAGATAGATAGATAGATAGATAGATAGATAGATAGATAGATAGATCGATCGATCGATCGATCGATCGATCGATAGATAGATATCCTTGCACATATCATTATTATCATCATCATTATATTATTCTATTTGAAATACATTGGTTGATTAATTGATTATTGATTGATTGATTGATAGCCCCAGGGGCTGCTTGTTTCCATTGTGATCCATTGTACTGTCTGAAACTGAATACATTAATAATCTAACATGGATTACCCTTTTCCACCGAGATGTAATGAATAGTCGTGCTACTACTAACACTGTTAAGATCAACCCTGACTGTTAAGTTAACAGTCAGGGTATTTATATCCGAGCTTTTATTTCGAAAATAGCTGGCCTGATACGTTACGTAACGTTACGTACTCTACAGTTGGTTGAATCACTTGAATGACGTTCAAGTTACGTTTTTTTGCACTTACCGCTCCAGCGACAGAATCCCATAGGGAGTAGGGACAACTGCGCTGTGATTGGATAATCAGCTGTCCCAGCAACCGCTGAAGATTCCGATAGGTAAAAACGGTTGCTTGACAACTACCTACCCAATCACTGCCAGTGTTGCCATGTCCGCTTATTATAAGCGACTTTCGGTTTGTTTTTCTTGTAAATGTTGGTAGTTTGCGGGGTGCGTTTTTTTGGGCTTGTGTCTGCTTGTTTCCTAATGTTTTAATTATTATTTAGTGGTTCTCAAATATTTCTATGTCATGGACCCCCAAAATAGTATGCATTTGTCGCCCTAACCCCCGGCCCCAACTGAAAATGTTTTGTGCAAGGGAGCCCCGTGCCAGATTTGTTTTGTAGAATGTTTAAAAATCTTCCAAATTTTATTCAAAGATTTCTTGAAAATAGCAGATCTCCAAGCTCACAATACGTTGTATCGCTACACGTTGTGAGCTTGTAGATCGGCTATTCTCAAATCATGTCCAGTACTAGAGATTTGGGCTGCTATGCGGCCCTCACACCTGGTGAATTTAATATAGGAGGATACAGGTTTACTGTACATATTTGTATATATGTTTTTGTTTTTGTTTTCAAACTGTTGTTATGATGTTTTGCATAGTAGTGTATATCTGTCTGTCATTAAATGTCTCTATGAATTGAGTACAAATGGACCCCGATGGAAACAAGCCATAGGCTTTCTTGGGGTTTAAATCCTTAGCTGACCTTGTTATTGAACTGTACTTTCCTGTGCTCTGATTGCAAACTGCTAATAAAGTATTCAATCAATCAATCAATCAATCAATCAATCAATCAATCAAATAAAGTGCTCATGTCACGTGGCCTCACTTCTTTTGGGCTTATTTCCCTAGCCCTGGTCGCTTATTTCTCGCACAGAACCTGGCAACACTGACCACCACCCCCACTGTCCCTACGGACGATGGGATTTCCAGTATCTTCCTCCTCCTCCTCCACTAGTGCAGCAGCCGAGCCGCGTTGTGTTGACGCTAACCTCTTCCGAGCGACCATCTATTATTTTTTTTTTACGACGGCGGGAATCCATCACACACACGTTAATTCAACGTTCCCTTGAGATTTCCGACACCCTCGACGATTGAACATCGACCATCGAACATTGATGGCGTTCTAAATCTAAAACACAGCGGACTGTGGAAGCTTTTTGAAGCGAGCGGCGTGGTGTGTGTCCGTGGTGGATCCATCCGTTTAGCCACAACAATAATGGCTAACGTCGGCAGTCAGCAGCAGCAGCAGCAGCAAGTAGCCCCACAGGCCGTTAGCATTAGCAAGCCGCCGGGCGCTAAACATGGCAACGTATTGCCCCTGTGGGGCAACGAGAAGACCATGAACCTGAACCCCATGATCCTCACCAATGTGCTGTCCTCCCCGTACTTCAAAGTGCAGCTGTACGAGCTAAAGACCTATCACGAGGTGGTGGACGAGATCTATTTCAAGGTAAGTGAATTAACACGACTGACTGCTACTGCTAGCAAGCTAGTTCATGCTACTGATGCTAGCTAGCCTAGTGGCTAGCATGCTAACTAAGTGGTGGTGGTGTTGTTGGTTAAATGCAGCTAATAGTTAGCAATCATGCTAATGTTACTGTGAATAAAAGTAAAGGTAATATGGTATAACCGTAGGGAAGGAAGGAGTAGGGCAAAACACTAGCTGGGAAAGTATGTATTAGTTTATGTAATGTTATGTAACCCTATATATCCGTGTGTGTATCTATATATATATATATATATATATATATATATATATATATATATATATATATAATTTATTGTGTCATGTTCTGTGGGTATGTGTATATATATATATATTAATTAGTGTGTGCTAACATTACACTTGTAAAACACAGACAGTAAAATTTAGAAACAACATAACTGGCCTACTTTAAGTGAATTTGTCATTATTGCTGGTTTACGGGTTAAAGTTGGATGAAAGCAATCCCATTCGGGAAAAACAGACACATTTTTTTTTCTTTGTTTTTGCCTCTGGGACTGTGCACCACCTCCTTTTTTGTGTAAAACGGGGGAACTCTGTTTGGCTTCTCCCCTTTCGTAGTGCACTTCCTCTCAAGTGCTTCTGTGTTTATTCCTACTAACGACATCATTACATATTTAAGGCCGTGGTGCTGACCGAGTCTGTCTCGAGAGATTAAGATGAGAGAAACATGAATGATTGATGCTTTGTTGAGTTGTGTCAGTATGTTAGACACTGTAGCCTAAGGAAGTGGTTCTCAAACTTTTTCATGTCAAGGACCCCCAAATTGACACTTATTAGCCCGCGGACCCCCATTTGAAAGGATAAGCCAGGGACCCCCATAAGAGAAGATTTTTACGGCTCTAGCATTGATTCTCAACCATTTTAACTTCAGAGGACCCCCATTTTGACATCCATTAGGGCTACGGACCCCTATTTAATGGCATTTCTATCTCTGGGACCCCAATTTATATTGTAAAATCAATGTTAATTTAACTCTGAGTGTCCAAATGGAGTTACAGACCCATAAGGGTCCATTTGGTTCCTATCCATCATTTAGCTGGGGAACCCCCTCAAGTACCCCTGGGGGTCCCCGGACCCCACTTTGAGAACCAATGGCCTAAGGCACAGTGTAGTTTTGCTTCTTGTACATTCCGTGATAGATTGCGTCTTTACAGCATTGTTTATTACGTAAATTAATGATTCCCCACTTCACAGGTGACTCACGTCGAGCCTTGGGAAAAGGGAAGTAGAAAGACTGCGGGCCAAACTGGAATGTGCGGAGGGGTAAGTTAGAAGTACGTGATTTCTGCCCTTGCTCCATTCTTCCCCTTGTTTTGGGGGATACATTAAGTGTAATAGCCTGGCTACTATCCATGTGTTGGTACCTCTTCAACCCAAAGTACCATCCAACTCAAGATGTGCTTAACGGGTATTTTGTCTTTCCTAAATCTTTTTAAAAGGTGCGTGGAGTCGGAACAGGGGGTATTGTTTCGACCGCTTTCTGTCTACTCTACAAACTGTTCACCCTCAAGCTGACGAGAAAGCAGGTGATGGGCCTGATAACTCACACCGACTCGCCCTACATCAGAGCACTAGGCTTCATGTACATAAGGTATTGTGCTTTTACGTTTCTCTTGAATATATGCGTGTCCTTTTTTACGGACGGACTACAAAGATGGATGCATGCTCATATGTAGGGATGTCCGATTTTATCGGCCTCCCGATATTATCGGCCGATATTAGCATAAAAATTGATATCGGGAAAATATCGGTATCGGTTTTTGAAAAAAAAAAAAAAAAAATTTTTTTTTTTTTTTTTTTTTTTGCTTTTTAAATAAGTTACAGGAGTTCTTACTGTATATGGTGTGTGTGATATGAAATTTGAGCTTACCCTAATCACAATAATCCCCGCATATATCGGTATCGGTTGATATCGGTATCGGTAATTAAGAGTTGGACAATATCGGTATATCGGTTATCGGTAAAAAAGCCAATATCGGACAACCCTACTCATATGCTGCTGTTCTTGTTTTCAAACAGATACACTCAGCCCCCTCCAGATTTGGTGGACTGGTATGATGGCTTCCTGGATGATGAGGAGGTATGTCGCCACGGGTAATAATTTAACATTTCTTCTTATATCAAAGTGTAACGACGCAGGAATTGCATGACCACACGTTCTAAAGCTGTCCCCGCTCCCACCCCTGTTGTGATGCTCATAGCTGATTTTTCACCTTTGCCTTCATTTGGCTTAATTGTCCCCCAGTTCCTGTCCTCTAAAGTCGAGTAGTTTAGGTTACTTGCTCACTACTGCGCCGCCGTTTTTTCATATCAGGGTAAGTATGTATAAGTGATGCAGAGTACATTGTATTAAGCCAATGTGATCTGAAGGCATGCCCTCTTGTCTTTGACAATATCATCAGGACTTGTTGCACAACACTAAAACTTGTATCAAGCACATACACATAAACGGAGACACATCTCACACACACAACCATTACATTTATATATTTTAGTTTATTTTTACATGAAAGCTAATTTGAATACCAGGCTGTGCAACCAGGCCTAATTTCATGTTCTAAATGCAATATATTTGAACTGATCATATGACGATCCTACCCAACTGGCTAATTCCCCTGTTCTTTTCTTTAGATGCCCAATGTGCAGCAGGTGAATTGGATATTGTATCTCAGCACTGTTGGTTTGCGTGTGTGAGTGCAAAACGGCTGTTCTCTACCATATAAAAATTGATATACTGTTCAACTGGTGTGCAATTACCTACCTGCTCCAATCTGTACTTACATCGTGGGCTAGTTTCTCTACACAGCAGCTGTCTAAATAGGTCATTTTGCTGGAGCGAGAAGAAGGAAGACAATGTTTCCCAATCGCTTCTTTCTTTGGCAGAATGGGGTCGTGTCTCAGTCTTTTTGAATGCACTCCCCCTTCCCTTCATTTCTGGTGTTAAATTACAGGATGGATGGAAGACCTTGAAGAATAAAATATTATACTAGAATATTTAACGACTAAGTGGCGTCCCTATTTTGGGCATGTCATAATAGGCAAGTAAAAAAAATCCAAACAGAAACGACAGCATTAATTGCACTTAATTAATGCTCACTTTGTAAATACAGAGACCGGGGACAGCCAGCCAGTCAGTTCTTCAGATAAGACAAAACGCTTTAGAATTAACACTATGCATATTTTTATTGAAGTTTGAAATATTAAGCTAGATGAACAGAGGTGAAGGTTCAGTACTTGGTCATCACACATTTGGATTCAAGGCAAGAACTAATCGAAAAGGGAACCAGTGAGCTTGGTTGAACAATTATTTTCTTGTGTTTGCTGACGTCTATAGTAAGTTTCGTATTGGCTCATCCTCGTCTTCTCTATCTCCAGGAACTGGACGTGAAGGCCGGAGGCGGCTGCGTTATGTCCGTTGGGGAGATGCTGCGCTCCTTCCTCACCAAACTGGAGTGGTTCTCCACTCTGTTCCCCCGTATCCCAGTGCCGGTGCAGAAGATGATCGACCAGCAGATGAAGGCCCGGCCTCGCAAGGTCCCCCTGAAGGAGGTGCAGGAGGAGGAGGAGCAGCAGCAGCAGCAGCAGCCCGTGGCTATGGAAACGGGGAGGCCAGCAGAGCGCCCCAAACGCTCCAGGTAACCCGCTATGTGTCTGGACGTTGCCTTAAACTGGATCATATTTTGGAGTAGAACAGGAGTTTAAAAAGGTCCACTAGCACCACCTAGAGGTCATGCTACTACTCACAAGCAACTGGACCCAAGTGGTTAGAACCAACCAATGTATTTGAACCACCCTCCTTTTAAAGGCTCTGGAAATGTGGCTTAAAATGTTAAAAATTATAATATGATCAAATTCAAATCATCATCCACAAAAGAACTGATTGAAAAAAAAAACAGCACCTTTGGCTGATGAAACAATCTCAACAGTCTCATAGCGTGGCTATTGGCTTCTTTTTTTTCTTCACGCACCCGATGAAGAGACGGGACATTTTCATTGTAAAACGAGGATAATTTGAGTTGTACTTGACATAGAAGCAAGGGATTAATCATGTAATATTACTTATGAAAGACTATGAAAAAGAGAGATGAAAGTTGTTTCAGAGGCAGATTGAGTGGGAGCACCGATTTTATTACACCTGTTTGGGTGGGACAACTGACATGGACTTTTTTAATGATTGGTTCACAGGATTGATTGCATAATCTTAATAAATGTCTGAGCATAACCATGCCCAATTCAAACCCAATATCAAGAAAGTTATTATAGAAACTAATTTCTAATTCTACAGATTACGGAGTCTTGCAACTAGCTTCTATAGACCATATTCACACGGCGGCCATATTGCCATTAAGTCAATGAAATGCCACCCCAGTTGCCACCCCATTTGCCACAGCAACGCAATGTTAAATTCCAAAATGGCCGCCGTGTGAATATGGACTATGGAATATGGTATTCGCTGTGCATTGATTGCACATGATTACATTTTATGACTGTCCTGAAATGGGTACCATCGTCATTTTGAGTTGGCTCGACACCAGACAGCGGTAGCAATTAATTAATCTGTATGGATCACCCTTTTACTAATGTTATCTTCTTCCATCAGGACTCCCAGACGAACACCAAGCCCCAGGAGATCGCCCAAGCGGTCGAGGAGCAGAAGCCACCACCGCGAACGAGAACGCCACGGTCCCAGCTTTGACCGCGAGCTGGAGAGGGAGCGCGACCGACAGAGAAAGGAGAGGGAAGGTACTGGTACTGGCAGGGACAGTAGGGACGGTAGGGACAGAGACAGGGAGAGGGGGGAGAGAGGAGGGGACAGAGAGAGACGACGGTCACGCAGCACAGAGAGGAACCAAGATCGGCGTGAGCGCCGCAAAAGTCGCAGCGGCAGCCGGGAACGGAGGGGCGAGCGCAAAGACAAAGAGAGGGACGGAGGGGAGCAGGGGAACGACAAGAGCAGGGAGAACGATAAGAGCAGGGAGAACGACAAGAGCAGGGAGAACGACAAGAGCAGGGAGAACGACAAGAGCAGGGAGAACGATAAGGGCAGGGAGAACGACAAGAGCAGGAAGAAGGACAGGGATCACCATAAAGACCACAAAGGCAGCGACAGGGAGAGGTCCAGAGACAAGAAGAACAGGGTGGAGACCGACGAACGGAGACACAAAGACGACAGGGAAAGACACAGGGAGGAGAAGAAAGCCAAGCGCTCCAGCCGGAGTAAGAGCAGAGAGAAGAGGCACAAGGGCAGCAGAACAGAGGGCGGAGAGGAGAAGAGCAGGAAAAGGGATCGTAGTCAGGACAGGGACAGAGAGGCAGAACATCGCTCTCACAAACGCAGCCACAGCAAAGATAAGAGCCATCGCCAGCGAGAGTCCAATAATGAGCACGGTAAACATGGTGAACGTCAGAGCATCGACAAAGCATCCCCTTAATGCAATATCGTTTTCTACGCCCCCTGTTTCTCTCTTTCTCTTCCATTTCTACTCGAACGTCTAGGCTGTCACTTGTGTTAAAAGAGCTGAAATGTTAGCACGACAAAACACCTGGATGTCTACTTTGGCCAATGCAATGTTTTGTGTTGAATTTCTCTGCCCTTCTCACTTCTCTTGTTTAGACCATTGTTAGTCAGTCGACAGGGATTTGAAACGAAAGGCATTTTAATTTTCTAATGGCTCATTTGTTTTTTGGGTTTGTTAATTTTGTTTTCACCCTTGAAGTTCCTTGGCTTTGTACATAAATGGATCTGAATGTTTAAATCCTCTAGAGCAGCCTGGGGGGGACAGTTTGTACCATGCAGTGAGCCCTGCTGACATTGTGTTATTGTGACATTGGGTTATTGCTCTGTTGTATTTTGTTTTCTAATAAAAAAATTGAAAAAACAATGAACTTTTACTAAAGGACTCGTGTCAGATTATTTTAATTAAAATGAAAAGATCTTTTTTGGCAAAATGTCTAGTAATAATGACTTAAACCCTTTAGCTTTTTGGGGAGCAGAGGTAATTTATGAATTTCCTCCAGCTAGTTCGGTGTTGGGCGATCTTCTCTGCTTCCTTCCAAGATGTTCCTTTTTCCCTGAGTTCTGCCTCGACAGACCTTTTCCAGCTGTTTCTGGGTCTTCCTGGTTTTCTTTTCCCCTGAGGATTCCATGTTAAGGCCTGCCTGGTTATGTTGGAGGATGGTTTCCTCAGGGTGTGTCCAATCCAGACCCATTTCCTGCATTTAATTTCGGTTTCAATTTGTTCTTGTTGTGTGGTTTGCCAGAGCTCTTCATTTGTGATGGTGTTAGGCCAGTAAATTGCCAGGATGTGTCGTAGGCATCTGTTGATGAATGTTTGCAGTTTGTTTGATGTTGCTTTAGTGGTTCTCCATGTTTCCGCCCCGTAGAGTAGAACTGACTTGACGTTGAAGATGCGGAGTTAGATTTTTGTGGAGATGTGCTTTGAGTTCCATACTTGCCTTAGTATTAAAAAGGCTGTTCTAGCCTTCCCTATTCTTGCTTGTATGTCTTTGTCGCTGCCTCCGTCCTTCCCAACAATGCTTCCCAGGTAGGTGTATGTGTCCACCACCTCTAGTGCCTCTCCGCCCAGGTTAATGGCATTGTTTGTTTTGTCTATAGTCATCACCTTGGTTTTGTTCATATGAAGTCCTGTAGTGTCTGCTCTTATGGCAAGTTTTGTGAGTTTGGTCTCGTAATAATACATGCAATTTATATAGCGCTTTTCTGAGTACTCATTGTCGCTTTACAAAACAAGACAAGTTTATTAGGAAAACGAGATTACTGAAACGCTACAGCAGTAAAGGCAAAAAAAAAGGTATATGTTGTCTAAATGTTAATTGTATGGGGGGAAGAAGTACACATTTTTGTATTTGTTTTTACATTTTTATTTGAGAATATTTCAAGAATGACAAATTCATAAGGCTTTTATGAATAGTCTATTTTATGCTTTACAAAAGTGAAAATGAGTATAAAAAAGTATAAACAATCATATCAAATCAATCATCAATATAAAACATTTAATTTCAAACCTACTTGCATTATAAAGAAAATATACTATCTTTTTATTAAGTTCATTAAATTCACAAGCATAGCACAGCAAATAAAGTCTCTGTTTTGAACAGATGCTACAGTAGCCATATCTACAGAAGCCATTAAATGTTTATAACCTGTGGTTAAATTATGTATATACACACATACACACATACACACACACACACACACTGCATTTATACCCTCGAGACATGCTATGGAAAATGTATAACATCCATTACAATTGTCATCTTTATTCTAAAGACTGCGGACTTAGTCGACTTGGCTCTGGGATTTTAACATTTGATCCTTCACAACCTTTGCATTCTGGTTGCTCAAACACTGCAGGTCTCTTACTCTAGAGCTGATTTTCAGACCCCCTAACCTGTTTAACACATACGCAGCATTGAAGTAGGTTTCATCTGGGTTCAGGTCAGTGAGGATGAAGCTCTTTCCTTCCACAGTCAGTACCTGAGGTGATCATGTCCATGATGTAGCACTCATTTCTTAAGTGAGCTATCTCCTCCTTGGTCCTGAGTAATGAAAAAGGCATCACATAAGTTTAGCTGTTTGCTATCTGCGACTTTTGATATTCAGTCAGGACAACTCATGAATTGAAAGAAACATATTTATAATTAATATAAAATGAGTAATAAATGCATTTGGTTTGGAGATCTGCTGTTTTCAGAAGATTTTAATACATTTTAGACATTATGATTACTTGTGAAACTGGACATTCTGCATAATGAGTATTACTTTAGGTACTTTAAGTATATTTTGATGCCAATAGGCTACTTTTGTACTTTTCCTCAAGTATATTTTGATTACCAGACTTTTACTTGTAACAGAGTGTTTCTACACTGCAGTATTGATACTTTTACTTAAGTAAACAATTTGAGTCCATTTTCCACCACTATTTGGTATTCTGAGCGAGCACGCTACATCTCCCCTACCAAACAGGGGCCTTAAGTTCTGAATCCCCCCGTAGTTGATAATGGCAGATCCAAAACAACAGGTGTTTAGCTGGGCTGGACGGCGAGCAGCAATCCTAGACACAGCAGCAGTAGCATGAGGCAACAACACAGCAGGAATGAGCAATGCAAATGTCCCCGTTTAGATGGGGTGCTTTTTAGTGAAGTGTGATTGGAGAAAAATGGAAGCATCGAGCTGAGTCCGAACGGTAACAGGATAGGTGGGCACCAAGGAAGAGTGGGCACCTCAGTGTTCAATTGGCAATTCTTTCCAAAATGTTTTTTAAAAAAAATAATTGGAAAATGTTTTTAAGTAAAATAAAGTATACATGATTAGAACATGCTTAACATTCGCCAATTAAGGTCTAATATCTCTACAATTGCAACAAAAAAATCATTTTTGGCCATAAACAAGAAGTTGAAGGCTAAAATTAAGTCTGATAATGATGTACCGTGCATGTTCACATCATGTATACTTAAAAATTACTGAAGACCAAATATTATATTTTTGAACATTTTGGACAAAATAGACAATTTTACATCGAGTTTGCCAAGATGTTCCCAATGCCCACGTCTATCCTGTATCGGTCCGAACAATGGTGGGCCACCAGCACCTGCAAAGAGTTTCCTGACTGAACTTGCTCTGCACATTTTGTGTGTGACACTCTGTGAAGTATCAGTTTTCAATCATCTCCAGTCCATGGGACAAGCTGTCTATTCACAGACTAATTCAGATCTAACACACCATGTGAACTACATGGCAAAATAGCAAACTAGCAATAGTCTGGGCTCCTGGGACCAGATTAGAGGGCCAGTGCTATGAAGCATTCTTAACATGAATGTGAACAAAAGTGTGTACCAGATGTGACGCGTGTTCCTCCACTCTCCCCTGATTGGTTGTAGGCTGTGATTACCAGGTGACTGGAGCTGACATTTGTTACGGAGCAGGACAGGTTGCCTGTGCTGCACAGCTGGGACTTTGGTGAGACGCTGTCATCATACACCTTGTATGTGACGGCATGTACGGAAGCATTCCATGAGACTGTGGCAGAGGAGAAGCTACCGCTGTATGTCACTCCTGTTGGTGGACAAGGAGCTGTGGGAGGGGGTATGGTTAGTAGTTAGTTTTTTAGTGATAACTCTGCCTGAACTGAGCAGCACAATCACACCTCTGAACAATATGTAAAGTTCTCAGACAGTGTACCTGTTATTCCACTGATAGGCCTTGATTGGGAACTGTTGCCTCCAAAGGTCCTGCTTCCCACATTGGAGAGGAAAGATGAACCACAGGGCAGGGGCATCTCATAGGCAGTCGAGTTTGTCCAAGGTGACGAGAGGTCAAATAACATCTCGTTGTCTCCATAAAGGCTTCCTGTCATGGTCAACAGGTACTGGACATCTGAACAGGGGACCTGTGTCCAGCTGAAGCGCAACACCTGGCGCTGCTGCTGCTGTGGCATCAGCCATACCTGTACACCGTCTGGAGGGCAGGGAGCTAAAGGAGAGAGTGGGAATGAATACATCAGCTGTCATCACGGTGTATGGTAAGTGGGAATATTTTTGCACAATCCACTGCAAACATCTGTTTCTGAACTATAAAAGAAAACGTATTGAATGGCCCAGCAAGTGTTCGAGAAGCAACATGTAAAACTGTCTACCTGTTCCCATCCGCATCGTGTCACTGACAGAACCGTTGCATAGCCCGTCTGAGGCCAGTACAGTGAAGTCGTAATAGATTCCACACTGAAGACCCTCTATGGTGCAGTTTGTGTCCAAGCTGTCACAGCACAGCATGTTGTCATTGTCATCCTGGGCACAGCCAAAGTATTCCACAGGATCAGTGGAGGGGGTCCAGGACAGTAGTGCCGACTGGTCAGCACAGCTGTACTCAACTGAGAGGTTGACTGGTTGGCATGGAGCTAAAAGGAGAAGGAAGATTCAGAGGTTTGAAGTTGCTTTTCTAAGTGAAGCACTTGTCTTGAAAGGATGTTTTACATAAACTCTATACATTAAACTATTTAAAGGTGTGCTATATAAAACATTGGATAGTATATTAAAGCATTGTATTGGTGTTTGCGCGTGTGTTCATGTGTATATATTCGTGCAGAGAAAGCTGAGTTCTGTAGGGACGTTACCTGTCTGCAACTGGATGGTGGTGCTGGGACGACTGTCACACAGGCCATTGGCTGCGCAGACACAGAACGTGTAGAGGACGCCACAAGCCAGGTCATCCACCATGCAGGTGGTGCTGGTGGAAGTAGTGCAGTTTGTCGTGTGGTCTCCACCCACGGCCGTCACTGTGTACATCTCTGCCCCTAAGGCGGATTCCCACGATATGGTTGCTGTGTTGGTCAGACAGTCCAAGGACCCGGAGATGCCCTGAGGCTGGCTTGGAGCTGGAGAATACACATAAGAGGGAATTTAGTTTAATGAATGATTGAGGATACAGACATGCAAGCTGCAACAAAGAATGAATCATGTATTTATAGTTACAGGTGTGGTGGCATGACCACCCATACCTGATGAGATGTTGACTGGTAGACTGAGCTGGCTGTCACAGTATTCTGTGTGAGCCATGACTTGTAGAGAGAAAGTCTCTCCACACGGCAGATCCTCCAGGAAACATGTATTGTCAGAAGAAGACATGCATGAAAGATTTCTTCCGTCACCAGTGGCAAGAACTGTGTAGTTGAGGTCATCTGTGCTGGGATCCCAGGAAACCACCATGGAGTCAGAGGAACAGTTTACCCAGGCACGTACATTCTGTGGTGGGCAAGGGACTGGGGAAAAGAATGGATTGTTTTAATAAGGCGAAACATCTGGAGGTGGCAGTGTGCAAAGGATACAGTGTACATGTTTGCTTTGCGTGCGACCATGTCCATGTGTATGTTCTCCATCTCTTACCTGAGCTGAATACCAGGGCCTGACTTGGGTCGCTGGAGCAGTTTCCATTAATAGCCTTCACTTCTACAACGTAGTCGGAACCACAGGTGATGTGTGTAAAAGTACAGTTGAGATCAGAGGACAGGCAGGTGGCATTGACTTGACTACTCCAGGCAGAAACGGAGTACTGTAGTGCCCCCTGGCTGGCAGACCAGGACACAACGGCAGTGTTGCTGATACAGTCAGGATACACCTGGACGTTGGTAGGAACACATGGCACTGCAAAGAGAGGATGGATACATACAGAGTTAAAACACTGCACAGAAAAAATATGATGAACTAAGAAAACAAGATATCATGAAGCAAGAAACTAATTGAATCTCCATACTGGGGGAGAAACAGAGCACGGTGTTCTAGAAAAAAATCTGTTTATGTGCTGAGTAGAAACATTATGTGTTTTTCATACATTCCTAGTTCTCAATCATTTTACATTATGGAACGTGAAAGGTATTATTTCCTGCCCCCTTTACTCTATTCATGCATCCATCCATATCTAGATTTTAAACCATTCAATCTAATTAAGATGTCTCCCGGGGAAACAGCCAATAGGTCAACATCAGCATTACTCTGAATTCACACCAGCAGCAGTGAGGGTTCAGATTTTCTTCTCATATGGTTATTGTACAAAGGCGCTGCCCATTGTTTTTTTTTTAAAGCGCCTAGTTTAAACACAGCCTTACAGTGTTTTTAGTATCTTCTCACCTGTTTCGAATTCCACAGCTGAACTTGGTTCACTGTGACAACCTCTGTCAACAGCTACAACACTGACAGAGTAGTTTTCACCACAGTGTAGATCAGTGAAAGAGCAGTTTGCAGAGCTTGAGTTACAGGTGTGGTTGTCTCCATCATGTGCTGTTGCTGTTGTTATGTATGTTTCTGCTCCTGAAACAGGGGACCAGGACACTGTGCTATCCCCACATGCTGTAGAAACATGAACATTACTGGGGGAGCAGGGACCTGGAGAGATGGAGGGAACAAATGTAGAGAAAGTAAGATTATTCTGCTTGTTTCATAGAACTGATCAAATAAAAGGTTTGTTGAGTGAATCTTAAATAGTCTAATCAAGTTAGTCTATTGGAGACAGATCAGTACATATCTTTTAGATTTTAAGTATTTTTCTCTCTGTGTACCTGCAATGAAGTGATAAGGAATGCTGGGATTCCCAGCACATGAGTCAGCATATGGTGTCACTGTGATGGTATAGTTCTGGCCACAGTGCATGTTGGGTATCTGACAGCTGGTACTGTTGGTGGAACAGTCATGTATGTGTCCATCCTCTCCCACAGCTGTCATATTGTAATCTGTGGCACCGGGGCTTCTTTGCCAGGTCACATGGGCTGAGTTGGGACACGCCAGACTGGCACTAACATTCTCTGGGGCACACGGGGCTGGGAAGAGAAGACGAAGAAATGAAATTTGAAACTAGAAAGTAGTTATATATTAATTATTAAGTATTTATAGACGAAATGGCTGGTCATGTTATTTGAAATTGAATACTTCTAGCAAACAGTAATACAACATGACCAGACTACATCCTAAGAATTGATATCTACACATTAGTTATATTTGTGAATTTAAACATAGAACAGTCTGCAAGCCTTATAAAGTTCAGCAACCAATCGCATTTACAGTCTCATTTCTCTTTTACCTACATTTTTCATTGTGAGACACATTCATTTATGCATTCAGACATTGAGACGCCATGCAAAAGATGAAAATAGAAAATGTATAAAGAAGCCTCTGAATAAAATTCACTATAATTCACTAATGAGTTTTTCTTTACAGTGTAACTACTCAATCACAGGCGCCAGTCTATAAGCAAGCCGGCTCCAGTACCTGAGTTCAGGTTGATCGGTGTTGAGGCGGGGGAACACAGTCCATCACTGTAGGTCACAGTGACGTTATACGTCTTCCCACAGGGCACTGAGAGGATTTCACATGTGTTGAGTGTGTTGGAGGTGCAGCTGAGTGGAGAGCTGTTGTGGTCCTGTATGACTGCAGTGTAGCTGCCTGTGGACTGATGGTTCTGCCAGCTTATATCAACGTGATTGGATGTACAGTTTGCGACCGCTTGAACGTTGCTTGGAACGCAGGATCCTGGAAAAAGAGGCAGGACGAATTAGGAAATAGTGTGTGTGTGTGTTATGTGTCATTGGCTTTTTGAATGAAAACGGTGTTATTACCGAGTAATAATTTGTTATACTAAATGAAATATTTATTTTGACTTTATAATGGCAGTCAAAGGGGCTCTGATCGGTCTGAAACCCAAACTTGGAGTCAAAAACATAGATATGTCATTGATGACATGACAGAGGTCACAGGCTGGCCACATGAAATCTGAGATCCACATTGGAGCCATGCATGCGGTTCCCATGCCGATCCCAAGATCCACATGATTCCATTTATGTTATGCTATCAAAACTTGTTCAGATCAAATCTCAGACCTTCCAATGAGTGAAAAGAGACATATCATGTCATTTCCATCATGTCACAATCAATGAAACTCTCCTATGTTAACATTTTAGGTAAGAAAACAATGACTGTGACACTTTGAATGCATGAGTATATGAGTCACACACGTATGAAAGCCACACACGTCTGTTGGATGAATGAAGAACTACATGTAAGCACTTGAGATGACGTCTTTAGATGTTGTTTTGACATGGCATGATGTCAGTGTCATGATTGTTGGAGCATGTGATGCAAGACACATTTCCACGTATGTACGTGGACAATAATGTATTATCTTCCCTCTGTCCTACCTGTTGTAAACTCCACATGTTCAGTGATGGTGCTGTTGCACTTGAAGTTAGTGGCGATGACGGAGCCATTGTAAGTTTGCCCACAGTCAAGGCCCTTGATGATACAATTTGGTTGAAATGACACGCAGCTGTGTATCATGCCGTTGGCATGCTGAGCCGTAGTAATGTAGAACACAGCTCCTTTGCTCGATGGCCATTTAACAAATGCAGAATGTGGGTTGCAGTCTACCGCTATAGACACGTTGGTGGGACTACAGGGTGCTGGATGGGAGAGAAGAGAAGTATTCATCATCATATATAATATATAATATAGCAGTAAACAAGTCTGCGAAGCAGCACACAGCCCACCAAATATCTCAGAACCCATGCATGATATTAAAGGAGTAGTTCACCCAAATAATTACTTATTTTCTAGCCTTTCTTTAGTTTTTGTCGCATTCCAAAGCCTATAATTTGATGACCGGTGTAGTCTCTGGTAGGAGACTCAATTGCAGGTCAATTGAGCAATTTTTTTGGGTGAACTAATCCTTTAATTGTTGTCAATAGGGGACATATTAGACATTTCCCAGTGCCTACCAGTCAAAGCCGCTTGTCCCATCACCCTGTTGGCGCATTCGCCGGCAAAGGCAGTGACCCACACGCTGAGGTGTTCACCGCACGGAGCACCAGCCACAACGCAGCTGTTGCCGGTACTGGTACAACTGTATTGGTCTCCATTGTTCCCATAAACCTCCACCAGGTAGGATTCAGCACCGGCCGCGACATCCCAGCTTGTGGTCAGATTGTCAGACTGACAGTCTGAGAACGTCATCACATTTGTTGGTCTACATGGAGCTAGAAGAGAGAGGGGAAGGAGGGACGACGGAAAATTAGGCAACGCATGGCATAACAACTTGGGGACGTGTTGTTGGGCTGCCGCATGTGGGACCTAATGTTAATGTGTGACTGTACCACGTGCTGTTTACATTTTTGACTAAAAACTTCAATCAAACAAAGAAATTGCACCCTTTTTCTTTCTTCTGTGTAACTGCTGTCTTGTTTAGATGTAGTGTTCAGCTAATGTGCTTTGTCGATTAGTACTCACAGGCGTGTACTATTGTAGGGGGGCTGACTTCACTGTTACACTCTGTACTGATGGCGTACACAGTGTAGTTGTAGGATAGACCACAGGAAATGTCGGTGAAGAAACATGACGTGTCGGTGGTCCTGCATTCAACCGTCTCCCCACTGCTGCTCACAGATTTGGCCACGTAGTGCTTGGTGTTGTGGGTGGCCTCCCAGCTGAAGACGACCACATTACTGGAACATTCCCGGAACGCTGAGACATTAGCAGGCGCACAGGGAACTATGGAGAATGGGGAGGAGACAGATTAGTTAGGAACAACGTATGGGGTTGTGTGTGTGTGGTGTGGTAATGAAGACAAAATTCCATGTTGAATTATTGTTCGGACATTTGGAAATGCATGGTAATCCACTTCGACAGTAGGCTAGTCCGTTCTCAATGTAGAAAATATGGCCACTGATGACAAATAGGCCACATGTTTTACAAGCTTTATTTAAAGTATTCAGTGAAAAATTAAATCCCAGTAGAGAAACGCATTGTTCATGAGTTATCTAATACAGCCTACAAGAGCTGTCTCCTTTTGTGGTAATCTCTTTGTCACCTTAAAACATAAAATTATGTCATATTCATATCTAGGTCACACACACTAGAAGAATGTGTCTCTTCTAGATCGGCTCATGGTCCCCAGTGACAGGGTGTGTTCCTCTGTTAAGGAAGAGGAAACGACATACAGACACACCATCAGAGGAAACTGAGCAGGCTCCCATAGGACTGACTTGATGAGGGTCGATCAGATTAAAGAGTACATTAGCAATGTGTGAGAGCCACACCGGAGATGAGGTATAGAAACGTACAGACAGATACGAGAAAGGCAGAGTAATACACTTCTATGTTGAAAGGTCCGTGTGATTGTGCACCCCCCCCCCCTCCCCCCCACACACACACACACACACACACACACACACACACACACACACACACCTGTGTCGAAGAAGGTGGTGGTGTTGGAGACGCTCTTGCAGTCGTCGGAGATGGCTGTGACGCGGACCTGGTACCTCTCACCACAATTCAGACTGCCGATGGTACAACTCGTGGAGGCGGAGGTGCAGTTGAGTTCTGCGCCCGTGCCGTCGATGACCATGGCCATGTAGGAGTTGGCCCCAAACACCGGTCCCCAGGTCACCGTCACCGTGCTCGCAGTACAGTCGTAGGTCACTGAGATCGAACTGACTTTGTTTATGTCTGTGAGAGAAAGACAAACATAAACAGAGCTTATTAAAAATGATATTTTCTTTTATTTTTGTAGGAAAGGGAAATGGCATGTCACATTGTAAAATCCAGAGTTAAAATCTCAGTGCAATAATGCAGTTTGTGGAAGCCATGCTGGTAATCAGACGATTAGTAAATACTCACTGCTGGTTGTGTGGTTGATGTTAACAGGCTCGCCCGCCACCAGGAAGCTGTTGACTGCTGCCACTCCAACTACGTAATTGGAGCACGGCTGCAGATCACTGATGTCCATAGTTGTAGTTGAGGTTCTTCTGACGACCGGGGCGACGCTGGAGTCATCGGTGTCACTGATGGTCACTTGATACAACAGGACATTGCTCACAGCAGCCCATGTCACCCTGGCTGTGCTTTTTGACGTTGCCGTAAGTTGCACATCTGTAGGTGGCTGTTCCACTGTGAGGAGAGAACATGGGCTGTTAGATCAGTAAATATGCAAATCCCTGCTCTGTGCAAGTAATAACTAAAGGGTCATTTATTTGTAGAATAGTCTGCATGTTGAGATTATTAACTAATGTTGTATTTGTGGAACTTCCAACTACGTTACATAAAATATTCATTCAATAGGGTCATTTAAACTCTGATGCTGACTTACTTGTTGTGATGATCTTAGATCGACTCCTGGCCCCCATGCCGGCACTATTAGAGGAGTAAAGATAGCATGTGTAGGTCGTGGATGGAGTTAGACCATCCATCTGTCCAGTGGTGGTTGTGAAGCTCTGGTTGAAGGTCGGTGTTGTGGTCCTAAAGACCTTACAAGCCAAGAAGTACTCATTCGCCCCTGTCACAGCGGTCCATTCAAACTTTATGGAGGTACTGGAAATGGCTTTGAAAAGGGTGATTTGGGACATGGCCGGCACTGTAGGAAAGTAACACCAAGGGTTTATAGTTATTCAGTTGTGCAGCAACTTCTCTTTCATAAAATTTTTTTTTTTTTAAAGCATCCGTGTTATTTCATTTTAACCACTTTAACCATATTTTATACTTTGGCTATTAAAAAATTGCAGATATACAAGCTCATAGTGCGTCACTTCGTGCCACACTATGAGCTTGTAGATCTGCTATTCTTGAAAGATTTTGAATCTTTGAATATATATAGTTTTAAAGCGTTTCTTTTTTTTACTCAAATCTTTGCTTCTGGGGGTCCCTTGAACAAAATATTTTGAGATGGGGGTCTGCGGACAAATGCATATAATTGTTGGGGTCCTTGACATGAAAAAGTGTGAGCACCATGCACTGATATAGCAACATACGTTTTTCAGAAAACTGTTAGGACTTAGAAGGCATTTGAAGAATTGCCCTTGAGGTCTAAATGAGTTACGGTAGAATTTTACCTGTCCATGATGTCTTCATGCTCTGACACAGTACCGTGAAACCCCGGAAAGCCTTTAGTGTCACTTCATATAAACTTCCTGGAATCAGCCCCTGGACCTTTTTGTTATTTGAACGAACATATATCACAAGTGGAGCGGTGCTTGTTGAGTTGAAAACTCTGACGTCCAATAAATACAACGTTGCATCAGTGGTAGTGTCCCATACAACTTGCAATGACGATGCTGAGGGAGATGATATTGAAGTAATAACACAACCTGGAAAAGAGAAATAAGTATATAACTTGATTCCATTTATTAAGTATACCACAGAGTGCACATGTAATAAAAGCAAATAAACTAAATAACAACAAAATAACACAGATCACTCACCTGTGGCCAAGGCATACTGAATCTGGGGGTAAAAGCAAGTGTAAATGAGAAAACATTACATGCACTTAGTGCAAACAAAGACGTTATTTTATTTAAGAGTAAAATAACGACATAAAAATATTTGAATGAAATGAAAGGAGCTGTAAGTGTTTGTTTGTTAATTTTTATATTTGTATAAGTGTTAAATAACTATATTCCCATAGCAATCATTGCTATCGAGTGTTTGTTGAGTAACAGTGGGTCTCCACAGCTTTCCAGCTCTTTGGCAGACAGAACATACATTTCCAATTTCATCCAATCAGGAGAGAGAACTCACGCAGGATACAGGATAAACATGTGAAATTGGAAGTGATGATGAAAATGTATTAATGAGCAGACAAAATTGGATCTGCAATGCAGGCTGATAGATGATCGTTGTGGTATTCTCTCCTGATTGGATTAAATGTTTAACCCAACCAACTGAAATGTATTTTCTGTTTACTAAATAGTTGGAGAAATGCGGGGAGACCCCTGTTACTGAACAAACACTCTATAGCAATAATCTCGGTATAGTCATATTCACTTTTTAAAACGTTTAGATTTAACCAAAAACATATCAGATACAGCACCTTTAAATAAATAAAAAATCATAATTATTACCTGTGCCAGAGACAGAAGTGTAACAGAGAGACATAATATCCATTGCTTGTCCATGCTGACTGTCTGTCAGTGTCAGGGATTCAATACGTTTGATTCGCGCTTACCTGGTGCTTTTAGAGGCTGTGCACTTACTGATCAACCACCTGTGAGCCAATCAGGACGCCCCAATGGCATGATGACATAATGTACTGTCAAACACCCAACAAACATCACCCCCCCCACCCCATCCCATGGTCTACTGTTACGTACATTGGATAACGTCCTCTTGAAATGAGATGCTTTGTTTTGTAGATCATGTTCTACAAAACATGTTTTCAGCATGTTTTGTAGAACATGATTTGTTTGTAGAACACGATTTGTTTCCCACATTTATTCCTCATACAGGAATTCTCTGAATTTTGTGAAAATATGCAAAGAATAGCAATAGAAGGAATTTTACCTCACAACATGATAATCTTTGGCGAAGATTATCTTGTCGTAAGGTAATATTCCTTCTATTGCTAAATATGTACATGTATCTATATTTTGCTTATCTTCATCAGCATTATTAGCTAATACGTAGCTGACACAATAAGGGATTAGAGTTATCCTGACTAGAATAAAAAAGAAAACAATGTTCACTGATTATCACTGAACAATATCATACTTTGTCTGTCAAAAACGCTTGAAACTAAATTGTATCAATATTAAAGACCACAAAACACTGCTTATTTTACCACTTTGGTGTTATTTTCTGCTTATGCTGTATATTATACTGCATAAAAATATGCTTAGGATGACACAAGATGGTATGGAAACCAACAATATAAATAAAGTTTGATTTGATTTATTTGATATGATTTGTAGTTCATTTTGATCAATTATTGATCATGTTATTAACATTCATTCCCAAAAATCCCGGATATTTTCAGGTTTTTGGGTGTAAAAAAACAAAAAACAAAACAAAACAGCCCACAGTAGCTTCATAACAGTCTGTGATTTACGTAAGGAGCCTTTCATGTTGAAAAAAGACACAGACACATTTTTGCTAACAAATTGTCATGGGAGAGGCTGAATTGAGGGAAACTAAAAGAGTTTTTTCCTCCAGGTAATCACTCACTTCCATCTATGCATGTCTGTTTAGAATAGATGGCGTGAGATTATGTGACCATTGTTCGACACAGGTGTGTGTGGCTGTATCTCTGCATGCCTCAGAGATACAGCGTTACATAACAGCAGATATACAAGCTCATAGTATGTCACTTCGTGCCGCACTATGAGCTTGTAGATCTGCTATTCTTGAAAGATTTGTGCAGATCTTTGAACATATATAATTTCTAAAGCAATTTTTTTTTTTTTAATATATTTTCAGATGGGGGGCCTGCGGCCAAATACATATAATTGTGGGGGTCCTTGACATGAAAAAGTTTGAGCACCACTGATATAGCAACATATGCTTTTCAGAAAACTGAGAGGCTGAATTGAGGGAAAGAAGAGGGTTTTCCTCCAGGTAATCACTCATTTCCATCTATGCATGTCTGTTTAGAATAGATGACTTGAGATTATGTGTCCATTGTTCCTGCGTGCCTCAGAGATGCAGCGTTATATAACGGTGAATAATGCTACTTGGTCAGTGAAACACAAGACATTCTACTGTGCTGCTTATATAAGGATACTAGTCATGAGGGGTAGAGATGCACATGGACAACAAGCCCACTCCATGCGACTCTTTCTTTCATCTGCAAGCCTCTGGAGATGTCCTGATGCTTCCTTGTCTCCTACCGGAGAGGTCACTGAACCCTGATATGATACCTAAATAAAATAACAAAGTAAACAATATTTTACTTAAGTAAAATGATCAATACTTCAGTGTAGATCAGTACTCTAAAGTCTGGAATGAAAAATGTACTTGAAAAAAGTACAACAGTATTGGTATGAAATTTACTTAAAAAAACGTTTTTTGTGTGCAAAAATCAGCTTCCTGGTGTCGTTATAATAGAGGGTATGCGCATGCTTAAAGTGAATAGCACATCGAGTGGCAAATCGAGTGGCATAGCAACATGCAAAGTGAGTTTAACGTTGTTTAATGCAATCAGATAGGACTTTTGTGTTTGGATGCAGGAGTTTCAAGGCCAGTAAATCGTTTTTTGCCACTCAGTAGGCATTCCTGCATAACTTCCGGGTTTGATGATGATGTCACACGCATACCCTCTATAGGGTAATGTTAAAAGGGTGGCAATAATAATTATTATTATTACAATGTATGAGGAATCAGAATAAAATATTTACTCTCATGTACACAAGATGTAATAATAAAACAACATGAGCGTCGCGCCTGTCACAGACATGCACAGAGCAAGTTCTGTCAGGGAACTCAGTGCAGTTGTTGGTGGCCTTCCATTGGACCGCGTCAGCTCCACGTACACATCCACTCATCCACTCACACTCATTTCATTCTCAGACCGCTCTATTTAAGCAGGAAGTTTGCACTTCTCATCCTGCTTGCTTTTGCTGCACACACACTGTTGTTGTTGCTGCGCTGCTGTTTCTTTGCTGTTGCTAAAATCGCTGCTCACCCTCCACCACACCATGCTACCACCTGTTGTTTTGGATCTGCTGTGATTCGGGGGATTCGGAGACCCTATGGTTGGGAGATGCGTTTTATCAGATTACCTAAAAGCAGATCCAATTAAACGCCAAACCATAATAAATATATTGCTGATTTTATATTCAATGAATATATCTTATCCTTCATGAGTTTTCTTTATCCATTTATGAGTTGTCCTGACAGAACTAAAATTACCACTTATAAAGCAAAAATAGATTTTGTTTTAATAATCAAGTAAAACTCCTTTATGAATAGATACAATTAATTGTAATACCATTCTAAAGCACTGTAAAACAATGTGGAACCTAGAAATTGAGACAATGTTATTGGTTATAAAATAATGAACATTTTCTTTGTCCCTCTTGGGCAGATTTATTTTGCAGCATAAGTTCAGGCATGGTAAGGCAGGTAAGTGCAACAAAAACATACTATCATAAAAAAGGTTTTAAAACACACGCACGCACGCGCGCGCGCACACACACACACACACACACACACACACACACACACACACACACAGTATCCAACACTAGTATCCATGTGTTACTTATGTAACTGAATGTGATAGACTTCACCTTGTTTGTTTGTATAGCCCATGACAAAGCCAGCAGTTAACAATAGATGTGGCATCCCATCCCACCCTGCTTCTAAGTTGTTTTTTCCATGTCATTCTTTCATCGTTTGATATACTCCTTTCCTTATCTGATTTCAGAGACCTGCTTCCTTGTGTCTACTCCACCCCGATTAGTTTCACCTATACCTAATTATCCCTATGTATTTAATCTGTGTACGCTCTCTCAGTGTCAGTTCAACCCAGTTCATAGGGCGGTAGTGGCTCAGGGGGTGGAGTGGCCGGTAGAGCAACCCGATGGGAACCACGAGGTTCACAGTTTGAGCCCGGGCTCAAACTGTGAACCTTGGGGTCTGGGGGCAAGACACTGAACCCTACATTGCCTCCAATGCGTCGGTCGGCGCTAGCTTGCTACCATTGATGTGGGAAAGTTAGGACGCTGGCTTCAACTATTCACCTCCCAATGCCCCCCCCCCCCCATATGAATGAATGAACCATTGTAAAGCGCTTTGAGCATCTGGAAAAGCGCTATTATTACTATTATTATTGTTATCTTTGTACCCAGTGTCAAGCGTTCCAGTCTTTTCCTCCTTCTCTGCTTAATTACCTGGTCTTCTCCCTCGTCTTCTCCTTGTTGTTTGCCTGACTTCTCACTAATTCCTTGTGTGCCAAACATCTGTAGTAGGCTAAAGTAAACAATAACAGTAAAGACTGTTTTTGGATCAACTACTTCAATTTAACTTTGTTGACCAGGGTCCCCCAGGACCAATACTTTCTCACTCCCTACTTGTCAAATACGGCGGGCTGATTGGTAAAGTGCCAAGTCGTTGCTTTCCTACACTGCCTTGATGCAGTGAACACTTTTAATAAACATTTTATAGACAAATGAGATAGCACAACAGTGTGCAGTATGTATGTGAAGGAAGCAGCGCAGTTTCCATTGCGGCTAGTGAAGAAAGAACAGCATGTCTCCCTTGTATTTTGTTGTACAAGCAGAAATAGGCCTACTGAGAAGTACCAACTATAGACGGTACGTTTTTGCCGTGGGTACGAGGATATGCCATGCCCTGTTTGGGCTGTTATTTTGCCGTAGCTAATGTCAGTCACAGATGTTTCCTGTCTTGTATTTCTGTGTTACGTTCATGTTCTAGTTGTCATAGTTCTATGTTGTCTTGTTCCCCCAGCTGTATCTCATTTGTAATCACCCCTGGTGACATTGCACGATTAGTGTAGCAACATGTAGCATGTAGGTTTATGTTTGTGATGTCTTCTCTGTTTACCTGTATTAGAACACCCAATCGTGGGTTTTGAACACTGCCTGCCTTGCTGTCCTGCGTTTGGGTTCTCAGCACACCAGTATGACCGTGACAGGTAAGGGGATGCCATGCCATGTTTGGGCTGTTTTGGAGTGAGTATGGGCATACCTAGCTCTGGTTCAGAGCGTTAGTGAGTTCCCTCTAACGCTCTGGAAGACCCCTCGCTCTGCGCATGTACAAGGAATTCCACTGTCCTGCCAGCGTTCAACTATAGTGAAAATAAACAAAACCATTTCGCTACTCACCGAAGCAAAGGCTGTTTTGTGTTGTTGAAAGTCTATTCTCGGAATGCGCAAGCCTCTCAGCACCCCACCTACTCTGTAAAATACACTTTTTGGGCAGAAAATAAAATATGTCAGCGAAACTGAAATTATTCGTATTTACTCCACAGTGCCCTCTACATTTTGGTTAATGGTAAGTTCAAATCCCCCAGATCGGTAGAGGCACTGTGGAGTAAATACAAATAATGTCCGTCTCGCTGACATATTTTATTTTCTGCCCAAAAAGTGTATTTTACAGAGTAGGTGGGGTGCTGAGAGGCTTGCGCATTCCGAGAATAGACTTTCAACAACACAAAACAGCCTTTGCTTCGGTGATTAGCGAAATGGTTTTGTTTATTTTCACTATAGTTGAACGCTGGCAGGACAGTGGAATTCCTTGTACATGCGCAGAGCGAGGGGTCTTCCAGAGCGTTAGAGGGAACTCACTAACGCTCTGAACCAGAGCTAGGGCATACCATGTCAGTTTTTTTGTCTCCGCCAGGCCGAAAGGCATGGCGAGGGAGTATGTTTTACCCCCTGTCCGTCGGTCCGTGTGTCCGTCTGTGTGTCCTGTCCTGCGATTTTCGCGAAATTTCACACGCACATTCCCACTAGGCCGAGGAAGAAATGCCACCCTTTTCACATTGGCCTGTTATAGCGCCACCAGCAGGTCTAATTTAGCAAAACACAGTTTTGGAACACAATGCATCAAATCATGAATGCAGTGTTCGATTGCCATGAAAGGCCTAAGAATAAATGACACCCTTTTCACATTGGCCTACTATAGCGCCACCAGGAGGCCACAATAATGTATCTGACCTGGCGGAGACCTGTGCTCCGAGGAGCACTTTTTCTAGTTTTAGCTGTGTTCTCTTCTCTTTTTAACTGTTTTTTTACCTAGGTTTTTAACTTCTTGTAACTGATCGTTTTTTATTCTTATTGCATTCATTCCCATTGATGTATTGTTTTTTAATGTTCATCATCATGCTTCTTTATATTGACATCTGAAATTCTGAATGTATTGCACTGGAGCTGTTGAACAAAACAAATTTCCTTTGGGATTAATACATTATCTATCTCTCTCTCTATCTATCTATGTTTGGTCTATTTTGGTGTGGGTATGGACATACCATGCTATATTTGATCTATTTTGGTGCGTGTATGGGCATACCATGCCATGTTTGAACTGTATTGGTGTGCATAAGGAGATGCCATGCCATGTTTGGTCTATTTTGGTGTAGGTATGGGCATACCATGCTAGATTTTGTCTATTTTGGTGCGTGTATGGGCATACCATGCCATGTTTGGACTGTCTTGGTGTGCATAAGGACATGCCATGCCATGTTTGGTCTATTTTGGTGTGGGTATGGACATACCATGCCATGTTTGGGCTGTTTACAGCTTTGATTTAGGAGTGGGTATGGGCATACCATGCCATGTTTGGGCCAACCCAACCTGGCGTGTAGGCGTGTATATACAACTTTATAAAATAGATCTACAAGCTCACAACACATCACAACTGCTTGACTAAAGCTCAAAAATATAAAACATTGTCTCTTCAGGAGCTATTGAACCCTATAGGTTGGAGGGAACACAAGCTACTTGACACCAAGGATCCATTTCACACAGATATCATTTGTTTAGGATAGGATAGCACTTTATAAATCTTCTTCTTATTTGCCTTCTTCATGACCGTTTCTATTTTGATGCAGATATAGGCATACTGTGCCATGTTTGGACCAATCCAACCTGACACCAAGGATACATTTCACAGATATGATTTGTTCAGGATAGGATAACACTTTATAAATCTTCTCCTTTGTCTTCTTCATGATTAGTGTAGCATCATGTAGGTTTATGTTTGTGATCTCTTCTCTGTTCACCTGCATTAAAAAAGAACACGTTCCTATTTTGATGCAGGTATGGACATACCATGCCATGTTTGGGCCAATCCAACCTTGACACCAAGGACACATTTCACAGATATAGTTTGTTCAGGATAGGATAACACTTTATAAATCTTCTCCTTTGTCTTCTCCTCGCCGGAGTTGTTTGCCTGACTTCTCACTAACTCCTTGTGTGCCAAACCTCTGTAGTAAAGTAACAGTACATAGTGATAGACTGTTTTTGGATTAACTACTTCTTCAAACCTAGACTTTGTTGACCGGGGCCCCCCAGGACCAACACATTCTCACTCTCCACTTGGCAAATACGGCCGATTGGTAAAGTGCCAAGCCGTTGCTTTTCGACACCGCCTTGATAAAATAGATCTACAAGCTCACACCGCATCACATCTGCATGACTATAGCTCAAAAATATAAAACATTGTCTCTTCAGGAGCTATTGAACCCTATAGGTTGGAGGGAACACAAGCTACTTGACACCAAGGATACATTTCACAGATATCACAGATAGGATAACACTTTATAAATCCCTAGGGGTGAAAATCAAGGATTAACGAATAAAAGTAAAACACAACAATACCATACAATAACTACTGTATAAAGTAATGGGTGACAGGTAGTCTGAGTGGTTCTGGAATCCTTCTAAAGTGATGTTTTGTTCTTGCTATTTTCTTGTATTGTTTTAATTTTGATCTTGCCTCCTTTTAATTTGTTCTTGATCATGTTTTTGATCTTATTGTTTTTAATCTTGTTTAATATTGTGTTATTTTTCTTTTGTTGATCTCTTTTTTTATGTGAAGTACTTTACTGCATTTGATGTCATGAAAGGTGCTATACAAATAACATTTATTATTACAATGTATGAGGAACACACACACACACACACACACACACACACACACACACACACACACACACACACACACACACACATAGGTCCCTCTCCCTCTCACTCTGTCTGTCTAAAGCAGCCTGGGAGTGTAGTTTGTACAGTGAGTCCTGCTGACATTGTGTTATTGTGACATCGGGTCATTGATCTGTTGTATTTTGTTTTCTATACAAAAAGGATGTTTATGTTTATATAACATGTCAGATAGTTGAGATAGTGTCAGATAACTATTATGTTAAAATGAGGGCAAGACGGCATAATGTCAATAGTTAATATTATTGATGAGAGAAAGACAAATGTACATATTTTTTATTTGCTTTATTTGAGTATATTTCAATATTGTTACATAATACAATGTCAAAGTTAAACACTTCATAATCACATTCTTTTATAGCATCTTTTACAAAACAGAATTGTATAAAAGTATGAAAACATAAAAATATAAAACATTCACACCTTTCACCCACATATATCGTAATGAATGATACATAGTTTTTTCCTTCAAGCATAGAGGAAATAAAAAATCCCTTTATTGTGCCTATATTTGGAACAGATCTATAACCCTAACCCTAATGTTTACACCTTGTGGTTAAAACCTGATAAATGACTTTTATATATATATTCTATATAACCTCGAGACATGTTATGGAAAATTGATAATATCCTTAACCATTGTCCTCTTTACTCTAAACCAGTGTTGATTTTGACAGCAAATTTTGATTTAGTTTTAGTCATAGTCTTTTGAATAAAATTCCATATTTCAGTCATCTGAAATGTTTTAGATTTTGTCTAGTTTTAGTCGACTAAATATCATAAGATTTTAGTCGACTAAATCTACAGTTGATTTAGTCGATTAAAATGTATTTTGGCAGGCCTTGATGGCGTCGTAATGGCTGATTTTACACTTGATTGCATGCTGAAAATAGCCGATCTACAAGCTCACAACGCATCGCAACACGTTGTGAGCTTGTAGATCTGCAATTTTCATAGCGCAACACCCGAGCGCAACCAAACATAAAATGACTTGTCTTTTAGTTCTACTGGATCTCTTCTCCACTAGTCCTAACATTTTTTTTGTCTAGTTTTTATTTGTTGACGAAATTGTCAATATATTTAGTCTTAGTTTTATTCATCGTGGCTTAGTTTTTATTTAGTTTTCGTCAGTGAAAAAAGGTAGTCGACGAACATTTTTCGTCATAGTTTTAGTCGACAAAATCAACACTGCTCTAAACTCTACCCACTGTAATATTGGCACTTTGGAAACAGGACTTTAATGGTTGCTTACACAACCTTCACATTCTGGTTGCTGAAACACTTGCAGGTCTCCTATTCTACAGAGCTTATCTTCAGACGCCCTTAACACAGACAGCATTGAGGTAGTTTCTGGGTAGGTTTCATCTGGCTTTAGATAGGTGAAGATGAAGCGCTTTCCTTCCACAGTCAGTACCTGAGGTTTGCAGGTGATGTCCATGGCCAATGACGCAACGGTCATTTCTTAAGTGAGATATCTCCTCCTTCATCCTTGTAGAGAAAAGAGCATCACATTTAGCTATTTGCTATCAAATGACATGTGTTTAAATGATATACAGCAGTTCTTATCCTGGTCTACTCAGGTGACTAATTCCTAGCACACAATGTGAAGTACATGGCAAAACAGAAAACTAGAAGGGGTCTCGGTCACCAGGACCAAAGCAGAGGGCCGTTCTCAAACTTTTTCATGTCAAGGACCCCCAAATTGACACTTATTAGCCCGCGGACCCCCATTTGAAAAGATATGCCTCAGGGACCCCCATAAGAGAAGATTTTTACGGCTCTAGCAGTGATTCTCAACCATTTTAATTTCAAGGACCCCCAGTTTGACATGCATTAGGGCTACAGACCCCCATCTAATGGCATTTCTATCACTTGGACCGCAATTTATATTGTAAAATCTATGTTAATTTAACTCTGAGAGTGTACAAATGGAACCAAATGGACCCGTTATTTGTACACTCTCAGAGTTACAGACCCATAAGGGTCCATTTGGTTCCTTTCCATTATTTAGCTGGGGACCCCCTGGAACTCCCTCAAGGACCCCTGGGGGTCCCCGGACCCCATTTGAGAACCAATGTTATAAAGCATTCTTAACATAATGTGCAGAAAAATTACGTACCAGCGATTATGACATGTGTTTCTCCACTCTCCCCTCCTTCGTTGCTGGCTGTGATTACCAGGTGACTGAGGCTGACGTTGGTTATGGAGCAGGACAGGCTGCCTGTGCTGAACAGCAGGGATGCTGGTGAGACGCTATCATCATACACCTTGTATGTGGCGGCATGTACGGAAGCATCCCATGAGACTGTGGCCGAGGAGAAGTTACCGCTGAACGTCACTCCTGTTGGAGGACAAGGAGCTGTGGAGAGAGGGGATGTTATGATGAGTAAAGATCATGAGCGATAATCCACAATCCATGAATGGACAAAGAGGCTTTTGAACAATAGGTAGGATTACACGCATACTGCACATTCTCAATGTACCTGTAGTTCCGGTGATAGTCCTTAATTGAGAACTGTTGCCTCCACAGGTCCTGCTTCCCACGCTGCAGACATAAGATGAACCGCAGGGCAGGGGGATCTCATAGGCAGTCGAGTTTGTCCAAGGGGACGAGAGGTCAAATAACATCTCGTTGTCTCCATAAAGACTTCCTGTCATGGTCATCAGGTACTGGACATCTGAACAGGGGACCTGTGTCCAGCTGAAGCGCAACACCTGGCGCTGCTGCTGCTGTGGCATCAGGGATACCTCTACACTGTCTGGAGGGCAGGGAGCTAAAGGAGAGAGTGGGAATGAATACATCAGCTGTCATCACGGTGTATGGTAAGTGGGAATATTTTTGCTCAATCCACTGCAAACATCTGTTTCTGAACTGTAAAAGGAAACTTATTGCCCATCAAGTGTTTGAGAAGCAACATGGAAATGTCTACCTGTTCCCATCCGCATTGCATCACTGACAGAACCGTTGCATAGCCCGTCTGAGGCCAGTACAGTGAAGTCGTAATAGACTCCACACTGAAGACCCTCTATGGTGCAGTTTGTGTCCACGCTGTCACAGTACAGCATGTTGTCACTGTCATCCTGGGCACAGCCAAAGTATTCCACAGCATCAGTGGAGGGGGTCCAGGACAGTAGTGCCGACTGGTCGGCACAGTTGTACTCAACTGAGAGGTTGAATGGTTGGCATGGGGCTAAAAGGAGAAGTAAAATTCATAGGTTTGAAGTTGCTTTTCTAAGTGAAGCACTTACAGTAAAAGGATGTTTGCTTGTGTGTTCATGTGTATATTCTCGCGTGGAGAAAGCACGAGTTCTGTAGGGACGTTACTTGTCTGCAGCTGGATGGTGGTGCTGGGACGACTGTCACACAGGTTGTTGCTGGCGGCGACAGAGAACGTATAGAGGACGCCACAGGCCAGGTCATCCACCATGCAGGTGGTGGTGCTGGCTGAAGTAGTGCAGTTTGTCATGTCGTCTCCACCAACGGCCGTCACTGTGTACGTCTCTGCCAATAAGGCAGAGTCCCACGATACGATTGCCGTGTTGGTCAGACAGTCCAAGAAGCCACTGATGCCTTGGGGTTGGGTCGGAGCTGGAGAATACACATGGGAGGCAATATGGTCGGTTGGATGATTGAGGGTTTTGACACGCAAGCGAGATTCATCACCACTTTTACCAAAAATGAACGAAAGTATTCATAGATATTTGGTGCCATGAAAACTAGGGCTGTCACTGTAATTGTCACTTTAAATAATTGCGATTAACGATTTAAATGTGTTTTTGGCATTGAGCTTTTTTTGTGCTTTTTCTGGGAATGTTTTTTGGCATTGAGAAAAATAAATGTCTGTTTGCCTTTTAGGCTTCGTAATAAAAAATTGCACAGGCCACAGATATGACAAATAACTTAAATATACAAAGTCATTATTGACATCTATTTTTTATTATAATATATATAATATAATTGTATACTATATATGTAAATACTATATATGTAAAAAATATATATTATATTTGAACATTTGTGAACATTTTTCAACGATTATACAAAAATAATTGCGATTATCTCAAATAATTGCGATTAGATGATTATATGTAATAATTGTGACAGGTCTAATGAAAACCCATACCTGATGAGATGTTGAGTGGTAGACTGAGCTGGCTGTCACAGTATTCTGTGTGAGCCATGACTTGTAGAGAGAAATTCTTTCCACAGGGCAGATCCTCAATGAAACATGTATCGTCGGAAGACGTGCACGTGAAAACACTTCCGTCACCAGTGGCAAGAGCCGTGTAGTAGAGGGCATCTGAGCTGGGACTCCAGGAAACCCCCATGGTGTCAGAGGAACAGTTGACCCAAGCATGTACATCCTGTGGTGGGCAAGGGACTGGGGAAAAGAGTGGACTGGTTTTAATTAAACTGATAATCTAGAGGTGGCAGTGTTTACAGTGTGTTTGCTCTGTGTGCGGCCCTATCCATGTGCGTGTAGGGCTGTCACGATTACAAATTTAAGTTGACGATTAATTATCACTCAAATAATTGCGATTAACGATTTAATTGTGTGTTTGGAATTGAACATTGGAACACATGAGGCCTTTTAGGATTCGTAATAAAACATTGCACAGTGCAGATATGACAAATAACTGAAATATACCAAGAAATTATTGACATATTTAATAACTTTAAAAAACGTTTTACTTAAAAAAAAAAAGTAGATCAGCTTTTTTTTAATATTTGAAAATGTGTGAACATTTTTTAACATGGAAATGATTATGACGATTATGCAAAACTAATTGCGATTATATCAATTAATTGCAATTAGATGGTTATGTAATAATTGTGACATGTCCATGTACATTCTCAATCTCTTACCTGAGCTGAATATCAGGGCCTGACTCGGTTCACTCGAGCACTTGCCATTAATAGCCTTGACAACTACACTGTAATTGGTGCCACAAGTGAAGCTTGAAAGAGTGCAATTGAGTTCAGAGGACTGGAGGATGGCGTTGCCTTGACTACTCCAGGCAGAAACGGAGTACTGTAGTGCCCCCTGGCTGGCAGACCAGGACACAACAGCAGTGTTGCTGATGCAGTCAGGATATACCTGGATGTCGGTAGGAACACATGGCACTACAAAGAGAGGACGGATGCAGAGTTAGACATTACACAGCAATAATATGATGAACTTATATAAACAAACCTGGAATTTGCAAGGGGAAATGGAGCAAGGTACACTTCATTGTGCTGAGTGGAATGATGGGTTGTTTATGCATTCCTAATTCCTAAATGACTTAACATTGTGGGGTGGTTATTCCTGGTTATTATGGGGTTGATGCTTATCCTCTCCTTCGTCCCTTTACTAATTTCATACATGCATCCATATATTTTCATTATGTGTAAATAAGTCTACTCCCAACAGGTCAAAAGCAACATTACAGTGTCTTTGTTGAGCTTCTTCTCACCTGTTTTCAGTTCAATAGATGAACTTGGTTCACTGGGACAACCTCTGTCAACAGCTACAACACTGACAGAGTAGTTTTCACCACAGTGTAGATCAGTGAAAGAGCAGGAGTTTGGAGAGCTTGAGTTACAGGTGTGGTCGTGTCCATCAAGTGTTGTTGCTGTTGCTATGTACATGTCTGCTCCTGAAACAGGGGACCACGACACTGTGCTATTCCCACATGCTGTAGAAACATGAACATTACTGGGGGGGCAGGGACCTGGAGAGATGGAGGGAAGAAGTGGAGAGAAAGAAAGATTATTATATTTCATCTTTTGTTGATGCTTTTCATAGAACTGATCAAATGAAAGTTATATTGGGCTTAATTAGTCAAATCAAATTATTCTGTTGGAGACTGTTTTCTGTTGGAGATCAGTCAGATCAGTCTACATAGTTTTTAGATTTTAAGTATTGTTCTCTCTGTGTACCTGCAATGAAGTGATGAGGAATGCTGGGATTCCCAGCACACGAGTCAGCATATGGTGTCACTGTGATGATATAGTTCTGGCCACAGCGCATGTGGGGCATGTGACGGCTGGTACTGTTGGTGTAGCAGTCAAGTAGGTGTCCATCCTGACCCACTGCTGTCACATTGTAAGCTGTGGCACCGGAGCTTCCTACCCAGGTCACATGGGCTGAGTTGGGACACGCCAGACTGGCACTAACATTCACTGGAGCACACGGGGCTGGGAAGAGAAAAGGGTGACAAAGTATGTTGATGTGGAGAATAAAATGACAATGTCAATAATTGCACACAGTTACAACTTAATTTCTCGTCTTCTCGTATCTCCCATTAAGGGATTCATTAATTCAGCATTCATCCCTACATTTGAATGAATTCATTCCACTTAAATCTTCCTGAAGAGAGTATGATTAGGCCACGAAGAGGCCAAAAGCAGCATAACAGTGTCTTTGGTCTTGCTTGTGTATACTGTATGTTACAGCAAACATACTACAAATGTTGCTAATTGACTGGTGGGGTCAGTAAATGTTTTATTCCCTTGTCGGTCATTGAGTTTGCAAACCGACTAGTGACTCTGAAAACTCACTGATAGGTTATATTTAGGGAATTTGAGGAAAAGCTGACACTAACCAGGAAAAAACATGAGAGACATGTGTTTGTGATTATAACATTTAGCTTTTTTTAATATCACAAATCAATTGGAACATATAAGCCTAAACCTGACCCCTAATCCTAACTCCAACCCTAACGCTAGTTCGGGGGGTGCCTCATTAGCCTCAAGGCCTTGCTGTTGGCGCACCTGCCGTGTTGAAACAAAACGAGCACTCCTCCTCCCATCAACATCAGCTTTTT